>NC_133326.1:62675903-62771619 GCF_042186555.1 Aquarana catesbeiana | reverse complement strand
TACTAGTAAAGCACCATACCTTCCCTGCTAACAGCCCAATGTTTAGATACAGCTGACCAACTCTTTTGAATTGAAAGAAAAGTGCAGAACAAATGCATTGGATGTCTCCAATTGAAAAAAAAAAAAAGAGAGAGAAGTAGTGATGATGGCTGGTAAATAGACAACAGTAAATGTGGTTTGTCACTCATTTGAGATGTACTCTAATATTCTAGAACAAAAACTACTAACAGGGAAGAATGTTAAATTTACCTGTTTTACGTCTCGGACAAGATGGAACAGAGTTGGGTTAGTAGGACCTTGTTTCTTTAATGCAAAAAAAAAAAAAAAAGAAAGAAATACAGGTGAGTAATGTTATGACTTAGGTTAATAAATGCCAATATTTCAGACTTTTAAAATGATAATTATTTATTTTCCAACTTAGGATGTGTGAAAGAGTATTAAAGTGATGAACAGAGTGGAAAATTATTTGTTTACTGTTTAAGGCAGGGGAAGGCAACCTTAAAGAGGTGGAAATCTACATGAACAACATGGGAGAAGTCAAAGATCACCAGACACAGTGTTGCCTCCTCTCATCTGATTTAAACCTCTAATTTCCGTACTACCGTCCCGCAATCGCATGCATTGCACGGCAATCATGGGTTAAATCAGGTGGTGAGGAGGCACCACTTGTCAAACACACTCGGTTCGCTTTTTAGAGGAGCGGCAGTACCTGCTGCACTTTTGAATGAGCCCTTAGTTGCATTCCGTAGCGGCACCCTCGTTGCCACATAAAGTTGTGGGGTGGTAAAACCCTACAGTTGAGTTTACCATCCCCAATTCCTACCCCCTTTTAGCTGCTGAGGCAGCAGCTAAAAGTGTACACATGCCACAGCAGGAATTAAACCCCCCGTTGCTTTTGGTGGGTGCTCCCATCTGCCAATCACAACCCATTCAATTAAACGGGACCACTCTGCAAGCACCCCACAAATTCATGCTTCTACTGGCTCCAAGGGGTTAAAGCAGATGGTGAGAAAGCAACAAAATGCTGCCTACTTTAACCCCTTGTTTGCTGTACTGCACAAGGTTGCAGCGCACTTGCAGAGTGGACTCATTCACTTGGACAGGGCGTATAACTACTGCTGCGACTGCAACATATGTAAATCTCTGGCCACTGTCTTAACTATGGGGTTTTACCACCCCCCAATCTACAAATGTAACTGACCCCTTACTGTTCTGACCCCCCTATAAAAGGCTGCTTTCACACTGATGTGCTGCAGTTTACCAGCACCGCAGTGCATTTGCGACTTTCCTGGGTCAGCTGCACTTTGCCATAGACTTTTATTATATCCCGCAGGTGTGGTGCACTTTCCGAAAGTGCACTAAAACTCCTGCATTCAGGGAAGCTGCAGGTATGCTGCACTGCACCCGCAGTGTGGGTAAACCACATCACATCAGTGTGAAAGCAGCCTTTTACTATTATGTCCAGTCTATAGCTTCACACTGACCAGAAGATCTCTTCTTTCCGGCTTCTGGCACCACTCTGGAGACCGCTAACCGGGATAAGAGTTGGAGTGCAGTTGGTATCATTCCGCATTGGGGCTTATGCGGCACTTGCTCTCTAGTACAGCTCCCACTTTACAAGTAGTCCCTCTTTATTGCTTGTTGCCTTGGGATGGCAGGTCAGCAACTCCAGACCACGATCTACCAGTCACCTGCCCGTGATATTGGTAGATCACAATCTACAGGTTGCTGACCCCTGGTTTAAGGGTTAAGTTCACCTTTTTCTAAATTCCAGCCCCCCTATGTACCCATATAGCATTAATGTACTTATTTTGCAAAAATAAAACAGGTTTCCATACCTCACTCTCTTCATAGCAATTTAGAAACACTGCTCGATTACTTCTGCCTTACTTCCTGGACAGACTTTAGGTCGTGACACAGGAAGGAGTTGACCAGCTGAGGGTAGATGATGCAGGGTGTGTGCTAATGAGATAAGCTGATAAACTCCTTCCTGTGTCATGACCTAAAGTCTGTCCAGGAAGTAAGGCAGAAGCAATGGAAAGTGTTTTTAAACAGCTATGAAGAGAGTGAGGTAAGCGAGTCTAGAATTAATGGAAATCGGTTTTATTTTTGCAAAAGAAGCACATTAATGCTATACTGGTACGTGTGGGGGGGGGAATTTAGGAATAAAAAAAGTGAACAAAAAGGTGAACAAAAAGGTGAACATAGCCTTTAAGCCCTGTCTCCTCCCAAAAAAAAAAAACCTTTAAATACAATAGTAAAAGAGTACTGGAATTTCGCTAAGAATTTAAGGAGCTAACAAAATGGTAGCAACAGCACTTGTAAAATGAACATCACCTGACCTAAAATATTTAGTGCAGAAATACATGAACTTTGTGGTGTCAGCAAGGTTTGATTGTTATCAAAGTTGAGATAAAGCCTCTCCCCTTGTCATTACATTGTCTATTAAAGTCAAACTTTACTCTATGCATCCCTTTTCTCTTCTTGTAAAAGAACAGAGCAGCGTTTTTTTGTTTTTTTTATAAAGAGTGCGGTACTGCCCCTCCATGCATGTTATTCGCCTAGGCAAACTATGTGCACAGTGCTCGCTGGCCCTCCCGGATATGCACATCACATATCATGGGAGGCCTTTAGACTTTCATTGACTGAGGAGGGAGGCGGGCCTAGTGGCACATCATTGCGAGACCCCATCAGCTCAACCAGGAAGAGCCGGCGAATCGCTCAATGATATCAGAAGTAAGATGGCAGCACGGGAATGAGCGGTGTCTGCTGACAGAAGACTATCAGCGCTGGATCGGGGGGCTGGGTGAGTATCCAAACTGTGCAGACATTGCCTAAAGGTAGGCAGGGGAATAGGGAAAAAAAAATGGTGAGTAGTTTGAAGGTCCTTTTTAAGTCCTCTACTTACCACTGACGTTTGAACATTTGAAACATTTTAGGCAAAGACAGGTTCTCTTTAAAAGAAGTCTGTGGTTTACTGATGCTCTACAAAAGAAATGGTCACCAGTGGTTGTAAAAGAGCTCTGTAGCTCCTCCCCTGTCCACATGCTGAAGGGTGATAGATGGCCTCACTAGCCAGCAAGAAAAGTGCATACAGAAGGGAGTACATAGCCACAATGCATGCTCTGTTTACAACTCGCTTTACAAAGCATTCTGGAATTGCAGGCAACGGAGACAGCCTGAAACTAGAAATAGAAGTCAACTAATTGCTGAAGAACATCATACAGATACTCTTTAAAAGGCTAGGATACAGCAGGGACTGTAATGCCTGCTAAACAGTACCAAAACTTTAGAATTGAAAAGGCGTTTGAACGGAATCAGTCAATATTAACAAAATGCTCACTTTACACTCCATCTCCATCACAGCATCACTTCATCTAAATGGTAATATACTAGGGAGAGCACAGAAAATGCCAGCATTGGATATTGAAAAATATGGGCACCAGCCACACAGTATCTATGTGGATCAACAATAAAGCGGTTGTATACCCGCTGTTTTTTTTTTTTTTTTCCTACACCTGCAAGGGAAAGGCATAATGAGCTAGTATGCACCGTATACTAGCTCATTATGAGATACTTACCTTAGAATGAGGCGCCGGCATCTCATCCTGTCCACGCCGAGGGAGCTGACATTTCCCCTCGACGTGTCTTCCAGGGTATGTCGTCACTCCCGCGCATGCACATGGGAGACTTCTGTCCGGCAAGCTCCGGAGTTTGCCGGGCTGTCAGCCGAGAATCCCCTGTGCGCAGTCAGCGGCTCATTGCGAGGGGAATGTCTCCTAAACCGTACAGCTTTAGGAGATATTTTTTTTACCTACAGGTAAGCCTTATTATAGGCTTACCTGTAGGTAACAGTTAAAAAAAAAAAAGGTATACAACCACTTTAACAAACGTGTGCTTTGTCAATGCCAATACAATCAAAGCAACAGGATTACTTAACTGCCATCATCCTTAGCGGCACATATTCTCCTTTCCCACATGGCTCTGTTTAACCACCAGGTGCAAAGAGAAATACCCAGTACTTTCAGGTATGGAGAATATGTAATGTTCTCGCCTTTCCCCTACGTGACAGCATTGGTGATTGACCGTTCAGGCACTCACATGGAGGTGGAGAGAAAATCCTCAGCTCTGTATGAGCTCCAAATTGTGACTTCAAACTCACACAGGAATTGCTTTCTTCATTCCAGTGGTTAAATGATTTGGGGAAGGGGTGAAAAGAGTAGAACATACAGCTGGGGAGGGCACAGCTCTTTCATCAGTATTGGGAAAGATCTCTCTAAGGAGAAGTACTGTAAGGACTGCAGTTGGCATGACATTGCAAAACCAGAAGGCAACAATGTAGAGCAGTGGGTCTCAACCTGGGGGTCGGGACCCCCTGGGGGGTCGAATGATGATTTGCCAGGGGTCACCAAATCCTGGGCTGTTCCTAAAGCCCACAACGCTCTCCCAGCCTTTTTGTGACCACCCACCAGGGCAGTTCCTGGAGCCCACGGCCACCCACTCAGCCTCTTCGCAGCCGCCCATTCAGTTCACGGCATGGCTGGGGTGCAGAGATTAGAGGTCAGCTGACTGGTGAGGAATGTGAAGTGGGAGGGGCTGGAGGAGACCCTATTTCCTGATTTTGGCATAGGTGTTACGGCTACGAGACACCACAAAGCCGGAGACACTGTGAGTAACACTCCCTTTGATTACAGTTGCCATTAGAAGTCCCTACTACAGTTCTCAGATGATCTTGATCAAGAGCACCCAAGTTAGCTGATCACAACCCCACCAACACTGCCACTGATCCCCCCCCCCCCCCACCACCAGTACTGCCACTGATAACACCCCCCTCAACAGTACTGCCACTGATAAACCCCCCCCCCCACCAGCACTGCCACTGATGCCGCCCCCCCCCCCCCAGCACTGCCACTGATCCCCACCCCCCACCAGCACTGCCACTGATCCCCACCCCCCACCAGCACTGCCACCGATTCCCCACCCCCCCCCCCCCACCAAGGAGTAAGAGAAGGAATAAAAATAGTGAATACATGGAAGAGAGAGGAAAAGAGGGAGGAACAAAGAAAAGGGGAGAGAAAGAATACGAGAAAGAACAAGAAAGGCAGCTAGAGAGAGGGATGGGGGAAAAAAAACAAGAAAATTATGATAGAGAGAGATAAAAGGGAAAGAAAGGATAACAAAGAGAAAGAGTGGTACATCCTAAAATGGGGTTTTAATACTGTACGAGTGGAAGGGACTCAAGGAGCGCTAAATGTCCGTTGGTTAGGGACGCAAATTACTTGTCTTGCCTTGGGTGCTGACAACCCACACTACGAAAATAATTTTACTGTTAGGGGTCTACAACTTGGGGAATTTTATCAAGGGGTCCTGGCACTAGAAAGGTTGTGAACCACAGATGTAGAAGATTTGTATTTAGATACACAAAGAAGCCAGGAGCATAACGCATAAAACCAACCCAAGTTTTCCTCAAGAATTATGTGCTACTGTATTTAATAAAATAAATAAAAAAAAAAACATTTGCACAGTAAAAAACAGATTAATAGTTCAAAATATAAAGTGAGAGGTTAAAAAATTACTGCCACACTTACAATGTTATACAGCTCTTCCAGTCTAGGGATTGTAAGAAACTTGTGCATGCTGACACCGTTTTCTATGAGAAGTTTGACAAAGCCAACTCTGTCCATTACAAGCGCATCCAGCATGGCTTGTTCCAAAGAACCAACCTGGGGAAATAGTTGATAAACCGGTTACCCAAAACAGAGAGCCCAGAAACACTTTACTTAAAGAAATTCGTAAAATATTACAAAATGAATAAAGCTAGCCATACATGGATCAAAATTCACCTGGTTCAGCAGGGGCGGCCTGAATTTTTGATCCATGCATGGGCACTGTGGTTGTACAGAAGTGGATCTACTGAAGTCTCCCCACTGTCAGAATACAATGACACAGCAAAGAGTATTCCCCCATCCACCTTGAATGTGTGGATGGTGGAATCCGGGAAGTTGAATCAAAGAAAAAAAAAAAAAAAAACCTCATCTTAGCTTGCACACAAAAAGGATGAAGGCAGACTATTTCATATTATTAGGTCATTGATAGTAAAGGACAGCACAAACCAAAAAAAGTAACAATTAAAACACATTTTACATACTAGAGGTTATAGGTCGCGTTATACTGCTGCCAACTAGGGGACTGGGAACTAGCAAACAAAAGCATTGTAGGCCAGCCCAGGATAACCCATCCTACACCCACTATCCCTGTGACAACCTTTAGGGAAGGAAAGACTTCCCCATTATTAGGCCTGGCGTGGTGATCACACCAAGATAGGGAAATCCTTGCTTGGCTGGATAGGTGCATGGATAAATTGAAAGTAGGAGCCTGCTTTTTCCAGGCCGATAATATGATGGGTTGGAGAGTTCTTGAATAGGTTTGGACGAATGGTACTACCTCAAAGGAGGCTACCATAAGGCCTAGAACTATCATGGAGAATCTTAGATAGGCATGCAGATAGGCATCTTGGATGTCCACAGATGCCATGTATTCCCCCCTGTCACCTAGAGGCAGTTACCGACCTTGCGGAGTACATGCAAAATTTTGGAATTTCAAGGAAGCTGTTCAGGGATTTTAAGTCCAGAATAGGACAGATACCCCTGTAGGGTTTTGGTACCATAAACAGGTTTGAGTAGAATCCTTTGAAACATTCTTGTGGTGGTACTGGCATGACTCCCTGGGTTTACCATAACTGATAAAATACCATCAAGCCGCACAGCTGGCCCAATTGGCACTATGCCACATGTGAAAAGACACCTCAGTGAGTCCAAATGAAGGCGCTTTCTTGCAAACCATATATGGTGGAGACCATTAGGTGGATTAAGACCTAAACCCCTAATCCTATACCAATCCTGATCACATTCCTAGGCATTGGGAGGCAGAATGAAAGATAAACAGGATTCAGATCCTGAAACGCTCCCTTGGCACCAATTTGTGGAAAACAGATGTAGCCTGGGAATCTGTTGACAATCATTGCAATGGTGGACCTATAATGGACTCTTCAAAATCAGTGATGATGAGTTTTTCTTCAAGAATATAATCTTTCCTGCAGCAACAAATCACAGGTTACCCAGCAGTCAAATAGACTTTCTTTGAAAAGCTATGCAAAAATTTATCTACAGTGAAAGGTAACATCTCCACAATCCATATGCGATTACATGAGAAAACCCTTAAAACTGTTCTACATGATTTTGGGAAACTGATCTGAACAAGACCTTTGAACATTCTAAGTGGCACAATTTGGTAGCCAACAAATCTAAAGTCTTTTACCACAACCTAATTAGAAGCAAACTAGAGAAGAACACTTACAAAGGTACCTAGTCCCTACGAAAATTGCTAAAATTTTATCCAGGGACATAGTCAAAACGTTTTGGCAAAAATCACCAATTTAGTCAAGAACAAACTCAACTGAATCAGAGTAAATTATAGGTTGTCTAGCATTCTGAATAACAGCCCAACCCGAAGCTGTCTGGGATCCTTGGATTGGTTGCATCTCACCCTCATGACCTGAGCAAAGTTCCTACTGTACTAGACCCTTTACCTCCCTTTCAAATGTTGTTTGCTGAAGTTGATATGGGTACGATTTCACATTTCTATCGCAGTGGAAGAAATTTGACTTTAGGTACAGAGCCCAAAGAAGTTGTTTTTGTTGTCTTCCATATGCTTTCTAAAGCAGTAAGCAAATCAAACAAGTAACGGGACATCCGTGGTCTGTAGTAGGATCACAGTAAAATAGATAAAATAGCAGCCAGCAATAATTTGTTGATTACAAATAAAAATAGTATAAACGTTCCATATGCAGCGCTAAACAACCATAATTAAATGCAGTCCATAAAAAGTATGACAAAGAGAAGAGATGAGGGCCCCACACCAGCTTTAGTATGAAATTACAGCACACCACACACGCGTTTTCAACTGATCACCTTACCAGAAAAAGGATTAAACAGACTTATGACATAGATCTGTATTTCCTCCTCAGCTTCCAACTAGGTGGACGTCTCAACAATGTCAAACGGCCAGTGTAATGGCCCACATCAGACTCATGGATCAATACATGGGATTCCAAATGTATACATTCACGTCCACTCAGCTCGACTCCCCAATCACCAGGAATGTACCAAAGTGATAAACAGAGGCGCTTTGTGAAGCACGTTTTTCAAACGTAAAAAGATTTAGATTGTACTTACAAAACATAGGGAACAACGGGCATCAATGTAAAACATTCATAAGGTGCCGCGGCTCATAGCGTGCTTGCGTTTTCAGTTAGGCGTGCGGTGTGCGGTAATTTTGTAATTTCACACTGAAGCTGGTGTGGGCTCTCATCTCTTCATCAAGCATATGGACTGCATTTATTATGGTTGTTTAGCGCTGCCAATGGAACGTTTTTCTAAAACAGTACACAAACTCTTTCATTAGTACTGAAAGGACTTTGAAATAAAATGATTTTGCAAACCTTAATTCAAAAATTTAGCAAAATAACCGATTCCATGGAGTAACCAGGGCATCAACTGTAAAGGCTATAGGATCCCTGGATCTGGAGACAAATCTGCTCAGTTTGTTGTTGAAAGTCCGCGTCTGGCGTTCCCCACCTGCGAAAGAGGTCTCAAAACATCTTGAGGTGAAAACATTATGTTCCGGAGTTGGAAGGTTGAGGACTTTGGAAGTCCGCTTGACAATTTTCTACACCTGGAATGTGCACAACAGGCAGGGTTGGAACATGATGTTCTGCTCAAGTGAGAATCCGTTTTGCTTCTCTACGAGATGCAGGAATTCTGGTTCCTCTCTGATGGCTGATGTAAGCCATGGCATTGTCTGACTAAATCCTGGTCAAGTGACTTCGAAGTCGGGAGGTCCAGTGTTGAAGGAATAATTAAATTGCTCTGAGTTCCAGATTACAGGGGATGCACTTCCTTTGGCAACCAAGTTCCTTGCACCAAGAGAATATCAAAGACATCTTCCAAGCCCATCAGGAAAGCATCTGTCTTGAGAACCTTCCAAACAAGTGGGAGGAAAGATTTTCCCTGACTTCAATGCCAGATTTGTTATCCACCAGGCTAGGGTATGGCTGGTTTTCTAGCTCAATCATATGAGATTGAGTTTGCCTGTAGCACTGTGCATATCTGAAACTGCCTCCAAGAAGCCCATCATCAAGCCCAGAACCATCAATCAAAAGTGAAAGGTCTGTTGGCTACTGTACTGTGGAGTCCAAACATAGCAGCAGAGAGTCCAGAGTTTGTCCTGTGGAAGGAAAATATTGGACAGGACCAGGCCTAGGTACTCCAAGTGATGAGTCGGTTCCAGAGCCAGCTTCTGGGGATTTAGGATCCATCCAAAACTCTATGGGGTCTGGTTCAACCATATGACCTTGGCTGCGCCAACAGTTCTCTCAGAAGTAGGTTGCTCAGATATCCCACTACGCAGATGCCCTGAAAAGGAAAGCAGAGCAAGGACAGGAGCTAGCACCTTCATGAAGACCCAAGATGTATTGGACAGATCAAAGAGAAGGCTGCGTGCAAAATGCAGTATCCTTGTTTGACATTTTGCCTTCTTTTTCTGGGGCAAAAAAGATACTCTTCCCCTCAGTAATCTCCTCTATAAAGTTCTTCATCAAGGGACATACGCAATAGGAATTTTTAGCACTGATGCTCCACAGATTCAGATTAATCCAGGATCCTGATATCCTTGGACCAGATCACACTGTTGAAACCAGCGGTGGCGGGAAACTGAAGTGTCCAAAGGTGCGAAATGTGAGGTAGTTCCCACTGCTTCAGCCTGACCAGCCTTACAAAAGTGACTTCAGAAACAGGGTCACATCTTGGGCTGTGCCACAGTTCTGCACCTGGAGAGTGCTCTGCAGTACACTTAGGTCTGGAAATTGCCACGATGCAGCCCAGGGCGCAAATAAATCCATGAGCAAATCAAAGAAAAACTGGTTCGACTTTTCTCAGCAGAGCTAGAAGCGGTTAAAGTGGATGTAAACCCACTCATCATTTCTAAATTACTTCCATAGTGCTTATCTATAAGGAAATACATGCCTCCTGCATGTATCCTTACCTGTCAAATATTCCCCCTTTAGCTGTTTGGAGCCCTGCAATACTCCGGATTCTGTGGGCAGGTGTGTTGTCTGGCGTTTGGTGGGCGGAGTCGTGATGTCAGTAGACTCCTTGCCCACCTCTACACTCCCCTTGGCCAGGCATTGATATTTCTTACACTGCACTTCTGCTGGTCTTGTGGATTATGCCCCATGATCACCAACATCCAGTCAAAACCCAGGAAAGTCACCACCTGACTTCAGCATGCCCAATCATGCTGAGGTGTGGAGCAGCCAATCCTAGTAGAGCTGGAGAAGAAAGGAGGGGGGATGTGAAGTACACAGAATGCCTCTCTCATGCTCCTGCATGAGTTAAGGAAATCACCTGTCAGTCACAGCAAGGGGGAAGAAACAGACACCTATTTCTCTGTGTGTGCATTTTTATCTTACTGAAAAAAAGATAGGAGGATTGCTCAGAGCTGGAGTAACTTTTTGTGGCAAGACTGGGCACAGATGAAATGACATCCTCTGCTGTAAAAGATCCTAATTAAAAAAAAAATTGGGTTTACATCCACTTTAAGCTGGCCATACAGACCAGCAGGTTCAACGATAGAAAATGACTTGATTCCCCCATCCACACACCCGATGTGAATGGGGGAATTCCTTCCACTGCGCTATTGTATTCTGACAGTGGGGAGACTGACCAAGAGAACATTTTTTAACAGGCTGGTTGTAAACAAGTTGATCCAAAGACTGATTTGTGTACAACCAGCCTGCTCATACATGGACCGAAATTTACCCGGTCTCTGCTGAACCGGCCAAACTTCGATCCATCTATAAACTTAATTCTGGTCTTAATTTTTTTTTTTTTTATTGCTGAGGTTCAAACCTACTGTAGGCAGCAGTATAATGCAACAGCATCTGAATTTCTGTGCTTCTATGGCTACATACACAATCTTTTAGCAAGCACTTCCATCTCCACTTAGAAGGGGAAGGGATGGGGATATGTAGGGCTTCTCAACCACCAGCCATCCATATAGTTCAGTGTCAATCTCATTGATGCCTATTCTGAATGTAGCCGGCTCTACAGAATCAGTGTCTGGGATGTGTTCCCAGAATTCACAGAACGTAGTCTGTACAGCCAGCTGAGTTCAGAGAAGACATTAGTGATTATCCACACTGCAAAACTGGTAAAACAAGGAAAACACAGGCCACCCCCAAAGAGAGAATGATGCACTTTCTGAACCCACCATGCAAAGAGACCTTTAAAGAATGTAAATGTCTTCTCAAGCAGAAAGAAGTAAAAATTGGTTATATGTATAAAGCCATTCCTACCAGCCACTGTTGTCCATAGACAAAAACATGACTTTTAGCGATGTCTACTCTATCCCATGCTAAAGTTAATACCAGTTGATCTAAAGCAGAAGCATTTGTTCCTAAGGAAAAGAAAAAAAAAAAGTATGTTAGTACCAAAAGAACATCAAACATTTGGGTATTCAGGCCCATATATAATATCACATCCACACACCATGCATTTTCAAAAAGCTGAGAATGTAAAGAATTAAATCATACTATGTTTTGTAGGTGTAGTTAATACTCTGCTTACTAAACTGTATTTCAATTAAAAATGTGCTACCTGTGCAGTAAACTAAGAAAAATACAGAGCTATAAATTAAAATTTTACCAAACCAATCAGGGTTTTCTATATATTTCTGGCATATAGACATACTTTAGATAAAGATGGGGCAGTAGGTACATCTTAAAGCCAGGTACACATGGGCCGAATGTCATGAGACACGTGCCGGTTTAAAAAAAAAAAATTTTTAAAAACGGCCGACATTCGGCCCATGTGTATGTCGGTCTGTCCGACGTTTGGCCGGCTTCTGGGTTGGATGGAAAAAACCTACAGCGTGTACAAGGCTTACCATGAATAGACCAATTTCCCCTCTTGCAGTAAATGATGGAGCGGTCAGCCAAATCTATGCCAGTCCTAACACAATAGAAAAATTATAATTACCTTTTAAGAGCGCAGTCAGTATTGCAACATCGATGTCCTGGTGTTCATCTGATCCAATGTGAAACACAGTGATCTGTTTACGATAAGCCAGTTTTTAATATTGTTAATTTTTATCTTTGAGGACAGCTAAAATGAAACAAAGTAAAATCGTAAAAGGTGCTTAGATGCAGAAAACAAAAAATAAATGTCATAATATTAAGGTTTAGGGCCCTTTCACATGATTTTCAGTTCCACATGTGAGAGTTTTCTAGAAGGATCCGGCTGGAAGCTTCATGTGGTTCTATGGGCAGGCTCATGTAAAACGGACCCTCCAGGTCCAAGAAAAAAAACAAACAAAAAAAAAAAACAAAACAAACAAACTTTAAAAGGACTGTGTCCTCTTTCATTTTTCCAGACGTAAATGTGATGGAAGCCACTTATAGAGCCATCACAAGTCGCCCTTGTCCACTGCGTAAATGCAGACACATACTGAACGAACAGGTTTGGATGTAAAGCGACACCCATTCCATTCAGCAGGGAATCTGCTCACATATTCCCTGCTGAATGGAGTGGGCAAAGCGCATGTGAAAAGGCCCTTAGTTGTTACCTGATGGACAAATGCAAGTATGCATCCGAAGCTTTTCAGTACCCACCGGTTACAGTGCTGGGAGTGAGCAGGGAGAGCGCTCTCAGCATGGAAATTTGTTTACACGGGGCCACATTTTTGCTGAAGCTCACCCACCAAAAGGCCACATATATGCATATGGCTGGCGGAAAGTGGTTAAGTATTAAGCAGCGGCAGATGAACATTCTGCCTGATGGTGCCTGTACAGTTCTGGGGCCAACATCACCTGGCAGAGCTTGGTGTGTAACCAGTGGAATCTCTCCCCTCTAAAAAGCAACTGCTGACACCAACAATCTTTTATGTCAATTGTAAAGGTGACATTCTAAGAAATGACCATCAACGTAAGGAGCATTCTTTCTACCACCCCCTCTCCCCAATGTATGGGACGTTCACCCTTCCGCTGAGCACCAGTGTAAGGGAGAATTTCATCTTCTAACCACCAATGTAAGGGAGCCCTACCAGGACCACCAATGTTATGGGGTCCTCTAACCACCAATGTAAGGTGGTCTTTACTGCTAATATGAGGGGAAACATTTTTACTGTCTGCTTTTCTTTTCTGGCCATTTCCATAATAATCATTTTAGGATTTTGAAAATAGATTTCCTGTATAGAACAGGGGGGTTGAAAAAAAAATATCCATTCTTGTATCAAGTCTAGGTACACCATATTCTTTATATTTTTATTTTTGCTATTACAGGCAGTCCCTGAGTTACGAACGGGTTAGGGACTGCCTGTTTGTTCTTAAGTCGGATTTGTTTGTAAGTCGGAAGCGCATGCGCAGAACGGCAGAGACATTGTTTTCCCGATGTTTTCCAACGTCGTTTTCCGCCGTCGTTTTCCGATGTGCCCGCCGACGCCGCCTCCCATTTGTAAGAAGGAGCCGTTCGCAAGTCAGAGGTTCGTAACTCGTGGACCCCCTGTATTATTATTACCTAAAACCTTCCCATCACACTTTAAAGCAAGGGTTCCTTGAGACCTGGAAAACATTTCAAGGGTTCCTCTGAGGTAAAGAGGTTGATAAAGGCTGCCTTATACTGTCCATACTTACTTTCATAGTTTAAAAACTATGAAATGTAGGATGTAAGAACAAGTTTAAAAATATCGATTATATACCTAACATTTTACAGCCATTTCCTTGAGTTAATGACAGATCACCACCTAGAAAGAATGGGATTGATTAGGGCAAATAGGGTGTTCACTTTGCAAGGGAATTTTCCCTTTGCTTAATGAATGTGGTGAAAATTCCAATATTCCAAAATGTGCAAGCAAAATAAAAAAAAAAAAGTATTTTTGCTTACACATGATTGGATGATGGAAATAAGCAAAGCTTCACCTCATTCATTGAGCAAATTCCCTTGCAAAGTGAACAGCCTTTAAAAAAATAAATAAATACAAAAAATGAAATATATATAATAATAAATAATAGTTTGTCCTTCAGGGGAAAAGATGATGATTGAGTGCAATAATTCTACAACCCAAGATTAGAAGGCAAGGATCATGGACACACAGGGCCTAAACTGCCTCAGACAGGTCATTGTGAAGAGCACCCAAAATTCTGAGAACCCAGATGGAGAAGTTCTTTTTACAGTTTTCAAAATGCCTATAATGACCTAGAGAGAAAGGAAAGAGACGGAAGGACAACTTCTTGAAGAATATGCAAACCCAACATTTCATGATCCTGATATGTGCCTCCTGTACTATGTACTTGTATGAAAAAAAAGTATCCTGTTCTCTTTGTATTGCTTCTTTGGTGTGAAATCTCTGAGGTTCCCTCTGCTTTCCTTTTAAAAACTGGCCACAATAGGCAGGAGAGCACAGCATGTTCCATTTTCTAGCTGCGCTGGAACTCAGCCTGCTCCCCTCAAAAGATAAGACTTCTGCTCACCAACCCCCCCAACTCTACACACAGCCATTCACTGGGAAGATCAGTGTGCGGTTTCTTCTCCACTACTGGGTCTCTATGCAGTTCAGAATAGAGCTCAAATACAAGGTATGTATAATGTTTTTTACATCAATACACAAATGTTTTGCCTTTCATTTCTACTTTAAACTGAATGGGTTGTTTTACAGGGTGAGGGTTTAAACATACTTTAAACTAGGGGTGTACAACCTGAGGCCCAAGATGGTTATGAATGTGGCCCAACACAAAAATCGTAAACATACTTAAAAAAATTGGGGAGGTTTTTTGAATTTTTTTGTAAAAATGTGTTTACACTTCGCAAACACATGTGGCCAAAGAAAAATTTGACTGTGTCTCTTTACTGTACTTTTATAAGTTTTATCTTCCCAAAGACAAAGCCAATAGGAATGTGGGGGGGAAAGTCAGGGAGCAGGCTTGCCCTAGATAGTCTTTTTTTTTTTTTACCCTTCAAAACAGCCATCCCATCAACCTTTACACATATATAGCTAAAATCTGTCACCTCCACCCAAAAATGCTCCGGAAAAAATACCCCACCAGGTGTCTAACTATTTCGGTAACCATTTGCAGTTCATACCAATTCCTTGCTCTTCATGCACTCCATTACAATCTGGAAGAGGTGGAAGGCTTCAGACTGGCTAAAGTTAAACGTCTTTTTGATAGTTGAAATGATCTCTGGCTCAGCACCTTCTGGCAGAGTCCTAAAATTAAAAAAAAATTAGTTTCTCCTGGCTTTTAAGCTACACATTTATTACCTTTCTAGTATTGTAAAACATACGCACCCTCCTTCTTCAGTTTGTTTATGTACATAGGCCAATACGTCAGCAGCTCTTCCAGTTCCTTCACATACAACAACTGGTACAGGAGGACTCTCTTGCAGGTAATTCAAAACCGTAAGAATCACATTTGGACCACCTTCAAATATCAAGGCTACTACAGGCACTCCCTGGCCAATGCCTACAAAATTAAGAAAAAAGGGAATATATGTAAAGCATGCTCCATTACAAACTTTAAAAACGTGGTACCACAAGATATTGAAAAAAAACAAAAAAACAAACACTCATTAAAAAAAAGGAACATACGGGCGTGGATGCGTTGCAAGTTGATTGTTTTTTCAAGTTCCCTTCTTAAACTCTCTTCCGCTCCATATTTTCCAACAGTGCCGTCATCCACCAAAATAAAATGGGAATGAAGATTATTGAGGACATTCAGTTTACTCAGAGGATTCAACAAGGTTTGATAAGGAGCGATCACCTAAACGGGATCAAAAAATACATTTTTGACACTAGGGATAATTACATGATCCATATTCTTTTTTAATGAAAACATTTACTTACATCTCTTCCAACCAAGTCATTCCGGTTTTCAATGATTCCCCATGGAGCAATACCAATGGTACAAATTTTTCGAGATGACCGTGAAGCGTGTTCTTTGAGAGCATCACCAACATGTTTAGCAACACCTATACATATATATTAAAATAAAAAAAATAAAAATAAACAGAAGGTGTCATGCTGGTAAATAAACTTCTCATACAAGGTCTAAAACAAATTTCTGGCCAGCTAGGCAGGAAATACTATACCATGTATTCTCCAACCAGCTTACCCCTCGTTTGATTGTGTAACAAAATGGTCTCATTAAGGCCCCTTTCACACTGGGGTGGTGGGAGCGTCGGCGGTACAACAGCGCTATTTTTAGCGCTGCTGTACCGTCGTATTTGCAGCGGTATTCGGCCGCTAGCGGTGTGGTTTTAACCCCCGCTGGCGGCCGAAAAAGGGTTAAAATCCCTCGTACAGCGCGGCTATAGCCGCGGTATTACCGCGGTATAGCCGCGCTGTCCCATTGATTTCAATGGGCAGGAGCGGTGTATTCACTCCAAAAAAGCGGTTTGCGGGACTTTTTTCACCGCCCTGCCTGCGCACCGCGTCAGTGTGAAAGCCCTCGGGCTTTCACGCTGAACAAACAGCGGAGGCTGTTTAGGGGCGGTTTTCAGGCGGTATTTTTAGCGCAATACCGCCTGAAAACTGCTCCAGTGTGAAAGGGGCCTAAGTAACTTATTTGTACACTTGGAGTAACACTAAAGACCCATACCTAAAGATTTGCTGTCTCATTTAAAGTGGTTGTAAACCTCAGACATGAAATATGAATAGAGCATATATAGTGTCATTTCTGTATGCTGCTTTGTTTCTTTGCTATCAGCATGAATCACTTCTGACAAGTTTTTCCTGACACCAAGAGAAAAATTAGGGATCTCCAGCCGATTGACAGCCTCAGCTCTGTTCCTGTGTGCTGTGTAAGGGGGGGGGTCCCTCCAATCAGATCTCAGAGCTCTGCAGAGTGTCATTTCAGCTCTCCGTCTCCTGCATTCTGAAAGCTCAGACAAGCTGTATAAATTGAACTTTGAACGGATGCAGAGAAGAGAAGACTGCAGATAAACAGATACATTTGCAGGAGTATTTGTCTCATCTCTGTGTGTCACCTGAGGCCAGTCACTTTACTGCCTATATGTAAGGGTTTACAACCACTTTATCCACTTCACCTCCAGAAAGGTTTTACCCACTTCCTTAATCAGGCTGTTTTTTGCCATATGGCACTGCGTCGCTTTAACTGACAATTGCGCGGTCGTGTGACGCTGTACCCAAATAAAATTAATGTCCTTTTTTCCCCCCACAAATAGAGCTTTCTTTTGGTGGTATTTGATCACCTCTGCATTTTATTTTTTGCGCTATAAACAAAAAAAAAGACCAACAATTTTGAAAAAAAAAAAAAAAAAAAAAAAAGAAATTTTTTACTTTCCACTATAATACATATCAAAACAAAAAAAAAAAAAAAGTAAAAAAGAAAAAATTTCTTCATTAATTTAGGCCAATATGTATTCTGCTGCATATTTTTGGTAATAAAAAAAAAAAAAAAAAAAAAAATCCCGATAAGCTTATATTGATTGGTTTGCGCAAAAATGTTATAGAGTCTACAAAACTAGGGGAAAAATTTATGGACATTATTTTTATTTATTTTTTTTACTGGTAATAGCAGCGATCTGCAAATTTTTAGCGGGTCTGTGACACTGCAGCGGACAAAGTGACAATTTTTGGGGACCCAAGACACCAATACAGTGATCAGTGCTAAAAAAATGCACTGATCAATGTATAAATGACACTGGCTGGGAAGGGGTTAACACCAGGGGCGATCAAGGGGTTAAATGGGTTCCCTGGGAGGTGCTTTCTAACTGTGGGGGGAGTGGATTCACGGGAGGAAAGGAGAGAGCGTGATTCAGCTTAGCTGAAATGCAATCTGTCTCTTTTCCTCCCTGACAGATCAGCGGTGTGCTTTGTTTACATCGGCACACCGCTGCTCCGTGTTCTCTTATGAATGATCGGCGGGTTGTGGCCACCAGACCCGCTGATTGGCTCTCCCTATGTTCAATCACAGTGGGAGAGGTGCTCCGGCGGCACGGTCGCGCCCCCTAAACCGCGTGCACAAAATCACGTACAGGTACTGCCGAAGTAAATGTACGTGGGGCGGACCGGAAGCGGATAAAGGATAAGCTCACCTTTGGGAACATATTACATGTTCCACCTGTTTAGCCGCTGCCCGATCCCCACACTCCCTGTGACAGCAGTGCGGGGAGAAGTTCCCCATGCTAGCTGTCACTTTTTGAAATCAGCATTCCGCTGTGTGAATGAAATCATTCATTCACACAGCTGTGTGTGAAAATGAACTACAAGCCCCAACATCCTTTGCGGGTGTTGGCTTGTAGTTCTTAATGAACTACCAGGGTGCTATGGAGTGCCATGGTAGTTCATGAATTCTTCTTGTCAGATTGCATCTGCTTGCCAGTATGGGATGTACTGGCACACAGATACTCTGACAGATCTGCAGGAGACCTGCATGGCACCTGCTGATGCAAAACTTTACAGGCTCCAAAAAATAAATAAATAAAATAATAATTATAATTGCACATTTTTTTGCAGGTAAAAAAAAATGTGCATTATTTTATTTCTAAAAAGCTAACTTACCCTTTAAGTTTATGTGACTAATCAGTACCTTAAAATTGCCTTTTTCCCCTTGAATCCCTTTATAAGAATTGGTATTGTTCTCCTCCACCTCTCCTGCTGCCTAATGATCACTTTCCCCATCAGCCAGATTCTTTTGTTTTACTATATCTCCAGATTCTAAGGAGACACGCTACGCAAACGTTCAGGTATGGCCATGGGATTCTTTTTACCAGTGTGGAACATACCACCACCTAACAATGGAAATAAAAAACACATTACAACAGGTTTAAATGGTCTTTACCAGCATTTACTCCTCCAGTAACAATCCAGGCTCCCGTTGTTAAAGCTGCTTTGATGAGACCTTTGCCAATTAATTGCTTTACACGTGGATGAAGCTCAAATTTCTGATTTCCTCCATGTACAGAGATAACGAGTTTGGGCAATTCCATCTGCCATTCTTTCAGCATAAGCTGCAAAATGGTTTCTGGTCTTGTGTCATATGACAACCTAACATACTAAAACAAAACAAAAACAAAAAAAATGTCAGTACAGATATTGTAACATTTGGTAATTACCAAACATTGCTTTTTGCACAAAAGCTTGAGGTTGTTACAGCGCTGCAAGTTTACAACCTTGAGGCTCAGTTCACACTGCAGCGATGTGTGAACCCTGCGAATCCACTGCGCCCACTGTTCCCACATCACATGTCTCCCGGCGGCAGTTCACACTGCCCTATGCGAACTGCTGGGAGTGTCAATTGAAAGTCAATGACACCCCCAAATCAGTTTGCATATCGCAGTGCGATCTGCAAATTCGGACATGAATTGGATCGCACCTATGCGATCTGATTCTGCTGCGGACTAAAAAAAGGGTCCTGTGTGAGTTTGTCCGAATGCGATGCGATTTCAGCCATACTATCTGTATGGCTGCATTTGCATTGCACGGACATCACATGTGATTTGCACTGAAGTGCGGTGTGAATCACATGCGATCTCGCACCACGCAGCAGTGTGAACTGGCCCCAACTCTGGATGGACTCATAGTCACCTCTCAAGCTGGATCCTGCCTTTTATCGAAACCATCAGATAACTCTTGCTCTACCTCTTAGTGCCTGCCGGAGCAGAAAAAGACTTTGTAGTACATTTGTAAATAATTTGTCTCTTCACTATCTCTCACATGCATTGTGGGATGTCCTGCAGAAGCAGGAAATAGCTGCAGACATCCCCAAAGGGATCGGTAACACATGCAGAGAAGTGGGAAAAGAGGTATGTCTGTGGAGGTCCAATACAGAATTTTGGCAAAGCACAGGCTATATCTTATTTTTGGGATCAACTAATGATCAGCCCTCTTGACTACCACTCAAAACAATACTAAAGTGCAGGGCATAAAACACACAAAAATAGATGCATGGAGGCGTTGACTCCAGGAACGGCTGGCATTAGATCCCTGGATGGACTTTCTTTTCTTCTCTATCTTTCTTACTCTTTTTTCCATTCCTCACCCTTTTACCTCTTTCCCTACCTATTTTACACAAATGATCAGCAGTGGGAGTTATATTCCCCATAAATGATTGCATTGTGTTTTGATAACAGAGAGAGTAACTGAAGCTTACAACATAAAATAAATGTCTCATAGTCTGAAGAATCTCTCAAACCTCTCTAAGGTTTTGCAATATTATTGTTCAAAGCATTAAGGTCTATGGCCGTATCACAGACAGACCAGTAGGGCTATCCCTGGGTGGGCCTTCTTCCATCTACGGGGGCCTTGAGGGTTTCTTCTGTGCAACCACCTATTTAACATTTGTTCCTCATATTTGTTTTTGTGCCTATAATCGGTCAACAAAGTTGACCTGCCTTATTAGCGATGCCCCAATTAAGCTTCCCTCTCACCCCCCCCCCCCCCCCACACACTTCCCCTTCCTTTTGTTACTTATGTACTTAAATTGTTGAATGACTCAAGCATGGTATGGATTGTTTGCCGTTCTATTTTGTGAGGTTTCCAGAGAATTTTCAATAAAAACAATTGAAACAGAAAAATAGATACAGGGTCTCATCACTTGTTGCCACTTGCATCTCCTCCTTTTCTGATCTGCCCAAGTTATCCTTAAAGTGTCACTAAACTCACATCATAAAGAACTATCAATAAATGCAGTTCATACTCACTGTATTCTGCAAATTAACCTGGTTGTCCCCAATTCAGCTAGGGATTTTGCAGCTGTGGTGTCAACTCTGCACATGCTCAGTTTTCAGTGAGTTTATATAGTGAGCATTTCCTCTCTATCACATCTGAGCTGACCTTGTGACTATAGAGTCACACATGTGGGCGTATATTATTCTAAGACACAGACTGGAAGGAAGTGATACAGCCTGTGACAGGCAGAAATCCGTCCATGCCATGTTATTTCCACAAAAAAATAAAAATTTAATTTCAAATATATATTTGTATGACAATTAAAAACAGTTTATTGATATGAAATATTTATTTGTACGCTCTATTCCAAAGGCTGTTTTTTTTAATACAAGACCTGCAGCAGAGGACTAGAAGCTCCTCCTGCAGACAGGCTGGGAGAGAGCTTGGTCATATGACAGCTGTACATCGATTAGGAAAAAAGGTACTTAGATTTTTTTTTTTTAATTAAAATAATTACAGTGCCATCATCCACATATAGAAATAGAAAGGACAATGGAAACTAAACAATGTGCGTTTAGTTAGTATCACTTAAAATCCAGTTTAGAAGCTCTTAAGTTCAACTAAAAATAGCAGATAAGGGATTGTTCTATCAAAAAGGGATTCACACTCAAGTAGCACACATGCTCAAAGGGGTGGAAAACCAGTTAATTTATTGTCAATCATTCAACTACTGGAAATGGGGACCATAAAGCCCCGTACACGCAGGCCAAAAATCATCCAGTATAACTGAAACCGGCCAACATTCGGCCTGTGTGTACACCAGCCTGCCCAACAAAAGCTGACCAAGCTCAATAGCACAGCAGGGAGATCGCTAACATCAAATAGTTACTACAGCGGCTCCTCCCAAGCTCTTCAGTTCTTTTTTTCGTTCAGCCCGCTGGGTATAGTGATAGTGTGTACAAGGCATAACTCTACTTCTTTGGTTATTAAGTGTCCCACAGTACTGCACCCAGGTACCTTGGCTCTGTAGGAATGAGATCCACCTTGAAAATTGATAACACCATATGCATCTGTTGGGCTCTCTTCTGTGTCTTTCTCAACGGTCCATACTTCTTGCTCTCCTGTGAAATTTTCACCTAGTTTCAGATCGGAGTACTTCATAGCAATGCTGGCTGTGAAGCAGGCATGCTGTCTGACAAGACGGCCACAACAGCATCTAAAAGAATGATGAAAAGTATTTACACAACACCTCACAAACCACTAAAAAGCATTACAGGTATATTGCACCTTATTTAGAAAATTTACTTTAGCTTTAAAGTATTTACACAAAAAGGGTAAATACTTTGAGAACAAAAGTTACCTCAATGAAGTAACGAAGAATATTTTATATAGAATTATAAAAATGTTTATATATATATATATATATATATATATATATATATATATATATATATATATATATATACACACACACACACACACACACACACACACACACACACATATATATACATACATACATATATCAGATTAGTAATTCTTTAAAACACAGGAGTACACTGTACCTTACAAGTTGCTGGCATATCTGGCATCCTGGAAGGCATCTGTAAAAAAATGAATAAAATAATTATTACAGAAGATGTTCCTGTTGTTGGCTCTAAGATTACAATGCAAAATATAATAAATGGACACCATTTTTTTCCAGATGTGCACAGCATATCAGCATATGGTTACAGGGACCTGTATCGTACAAAAATTAATTCTTATTTCAAGACACATTTTACGTTTTGCTGAAAATCTGCACTGGTCTGATTTGGAAATTAAAGCAGACATTGGATTAATTTGATAGTCCCCCACCCATATCCCTTGAATAACATTAAAAAGAAAAAAAACACACACACACTTTTATTCCCCCCTCTATTTTATTTTGGTAATGTTTAAAAGTGTGTTTTTTTAATACAGGTTGGGGGAACAACAAATACGCAGACCTTGCATTTTCATCGTTCATTTTTAATAGTTCATTTTTAACAAGGGTCAGGCTAAAAAATTACATATGAGGCCGGGTTCGGTACGACACGACAGTCACACTTTGGATATGAATTTGCCCTGCGACTTGAAGTCCGACATGCGTCCTACTTCAATGAACAGGGATCCGACTTTGATCCCCGACAATTCCAGGCACTGTGTCTGGTATGAATCTTTAGAGGGAACTCCAATTCAATGTAAAAAAAACCCGGCATGGGTTCCTCCTCCAAGAGCATACCAAGAGGGATTTTCAGGGGAACCCCCATGCCAAAAAAACGGTGTTGGGGCCACCCCCCCTTCCCAAATCCAGACCCTTATCCGCGAACAAAGCCTGGCAGATCAGGAAAGGGGGTGGGGACAAGTGAGCCCCTGCACCCCCCACCCCAAAGCCTTCCAAAATCTTGTTACTTGTGGGCATTTCCATAACATATGAAAATAATCCCTTCCTCAGTGTGACAGCGATGGCATTCTGGTGAATCCACTCAACCCATTTTATACATACGAGCTGGGGTATAGTAGATTCTATGCATAAAGTTAAATTGTATTATTTTGTCCCTAGCAGATATCACCGAGGGCAATAGAGCCCCCACTACCTCAGACCAGGTTTCATTTGTTAGGGTCGGGATGTCAGATGCCCATTGTCTAGCTATTTTCTCCATTCTCTGGGAGGAGGAGGTCAAGAGAAGAGAACAGTACCTAGAAATAAGTTTGGTATAGTCATCTTCAAAAAGCAGTTTCTCCAGTCTAGAAGGGGAAAGTGACACCTCAGTCAATCCAAACTGAGCCGATATCGCATGTCGCTGTTGCAGGTAACTATAAAAGTGCTTGTTGGGGATTTTATATGCCAACTGGAGATCCCCAAACGTTTTAAAGACCCCCAACAGAAAACAGTTGGTGAGTATATTTAATGCCATAATTAGTCCATCGTATCCCCTCAGGGATCATGTATACTTCAATCAACTAGGGATTAAACCAGAGGGGAGTGTTGGGCGATGTATTTAAGGAGGAGCCCCCTATTTTTTTATTGCAGAGGTGGAAAATTTTATGCGAAAGTTTAAGAATATCAGCTCCGTCTTCTGGTTATGGGCCATTACTATATAGTACATTAATTAATGCTTGGTAGCAGTGGACCAGTGCTGCCTGAGCAGCCACCAAGGCGGTGTCTAGACCTGGAAAAAAATACCAGTGTGTATGTATCAGTTGGGATGCTAAATAATAGCACTGCAGATTTGGAAATGCCAGGCCCATGGCGGGTAAATATAACCTCTCAAGAGAGACCCTAGGTAACCTAGATCCCCAGAGAAATGAGGCAAGTATCCCACTGATTTCTGTGAATAGTTTTTTGGGGATATAAATTGGGGCATGCCATAGTGTATAAAGAAATCTTGGTAGGTATATAATTTTGAATATGAGAGGTAACTTGGACCAAGTCTGCAAATTGGTTTTCAGACGAATCACCAGAGGGGTAAGATTATTGGAGATATAGGTACTTAATGGTAATTGGATCTCCACTCTCAGGTACCAGAACTTAGAAACTACTAAAATGAGTGAGCTTTCGGTGCTCAGCAAGATTGGGCTACTCACTAAGCACATTTTCCAAGACAGGGCAAGCACAGAGGCAATCCAGTGGCTTTGGACATAAAAACTGCTCCTGTTGCCTCCAAAACAGCTCTAACCATCGAGGAATGGACTGCAAAGTAACTTCCACATGAATGGCAGGACCCAAGGTTTCCCAACAGAAGATTAACCAAAGCATCATACTGCCTCCACCAGCTGGCCTTCTGTATACTAGGGACACGTTCACACAAGACAGCCTTGCTGAAAGCACTAATGCTGGTGTTCCATGGGGAAAGGAACAGTGCCAATGCACCCGATGTGCTGAAAAAAGGTAATGCACGCAGTGGTGTGAATTGAAACCATAGGAAACAAGGCTTTTTGCCATGTCTTTTGCTGGGACAGTGCCAGGCAAGGCTGTGCAGCATAGACTCAGCCCACCTAGTGTGAATGAGTACTTATTGTGAGTTTCAGCTGGCTAGCAACATAAGAGAACATAGTACAAAAACAGAAAAACATTGTCATCACAATGTGAACCACTTCTTTATTACCAATGGGCACAAACAACTACCATAGCTCAAAAGTGGACACATAATTCACATTGTTATAATTTACCTGTGTGGGTCCTTTGAACTTGGAATTATATAGATACATTCTCTTTTCTTGAAGGTATTTTCTATCCAAGATTTCTGGGACTAAAAAGCAAACGTGGAAAACACAATAAGTACATTTTTATAATACTTAAAGTATTGATAATACATAACCCATGTATGCAGTGTATTAAACCCAATTTCAATATCAAAACTTTATATGTAAAGTCATCCTCAACATATCCACAGCATACCATTTAGTGTTTAGTAGTGGAATAATAATGAAATACTGGTTTAATGGTGGAATCTTCCTGCTCACATATAAGCTCTCTGGGGGTATAACTACCAACAGCCTTCTATATGTCATAGGGAACCGACAGCAGGTCATTGACAGTGTTCACAGCTGGACTAAAATCCTGGAGAAAAAGGTGCTCTATGTGCTCCTACCAGTGCTGCTCACATGTTCAAAAACCTAAACCTCTCTGCTGATGGAGAGGATTAGAAATCTGATTAGTCACATGATCTTGGCTGAAAGGGACGAGAAGACAAGTCAAAGGTTTTTGATTTACATGACCAATACAGCATGGAGCCTGGATCTAAAGTTTATGGTATTTTCTCTGGAAAGGCAAGTCTTCGGCCCTTCACTAGTAAAGCGATATTAAAGCCTATTTAAAAAAAAAACTGGTATACTTACCTGCTCTGTGCAGTGGTTATGCACAGAGCAGCCCAGATCCTCCTCTTCTCAGGTCCCATGCCAGCGCTCCTGGCTCCTCCCTCGTGCCCCCACAGCAAGCAGCTTGCTATGGGAGGAAAAAGCAGGCATGCTCCCGTGCTACTTACAAACGGATCCGTGGCTCAGTACCGCCCCCTCCGTCTCCTGATTGGCTCACTGGCTGTGATTGACAGCAGCGGGAGCCAATGGCTCCTGCAGCTGCCAAAAGCCAAGCAGGAGTGTGAATCTCCGGAGTGGCAAGGCTCTCACAACGATGGATTGAGAGGGGGCTCAGGTAAGTATGGGGGGGGGGCTGGGAGGGCTGCTGCACACAGAAGGTTGAAGGACAATTACTCAGTCATGCAACACTGTACCCATATTAAATTTGCTTCCTTTTTTTCACACAAATGGAGCTTTCTTTTGGTGGCATTTAATCACTAGTGGTTTTTTTATTTTTTGTGCTATAAATAAAAAAGTCTGTAAATTTTGTGGGAAAAAAATGCCTTTTTCTTTGTTTCTGTCATAAAATTTTGCAAATTAGTAATTTTTCTTCATAAATTTTGCCCAAAATTTATACTGCCACATATCTTTGGTAAAAAATAACCCAAATTAGTGTAAATTATGTGGTCTTTGTGAAAGTTATAGAGTCTACAAACTATGGTGCCAATTACTGAAAAGTGATCACATCTGATCACACCTGATGTACTGAAAGGCCCATCTCATTTCTTGAGACACTAAAGTCAGGAAAGTACAAATACCCCCCAAATGACCCCTTTTTAGAAAGTAGACATTTCAAGGTATTAAGTAAGTAGCATGGTGAGTTTTTTTAAGTTGTAATTTGTTCCCACAATTCTTTGCAAAATTAAGATTTTTTTTTTTTTTTTTTGCAAAATTGTCATATTATCAGGTTATTTCTCTCAAAGAGCATATGCATACAACAAATTACACCCCAAAATACATTCTGCTACTCTTCCCAAGTATGGCAATAACACATGGGTGAGACTTTTACACAGGCTGGCCACATACAAAGGCCCAACATTGAAGTAGCATCTTCAGGCGTTCTACGAGCATAAATGACACATCTCATTTCTCAAACACCTATTACAGTTTTGAAGGCCCTGGAGCCCCAGGACAATGGAAACACCCACAAAATGACCCCATTTTGGAAAGCAGACACCCCAACGTATTATCTATGAGGCATAATGAGTCTTTTGAACGGTTCATTTTTTTCCAGAAGTTTTTGGGAAAAAAATGAAAACGCTTTTTTTTTTTTTTTTTTTACACAAAGTTGCCCATTTATCAGATATTAGGCCCAACATCCAAGTAGTACTATCAGGCATTCTACAAGCATACATGACATATATAATTTCCTGGCAACCTATCATTTTTGCAGGTCCTTCATATTTCTAACACATAGCATGTACATACCAAGAATTACAATCCAAAATAAATTCTATTGCAGAAAGGGTAAAAAAAAAAAAAAAAAGCATTACATGTGATTTTGCACTGGTCCAGGCAGCAGACAGGGATGAGCTTAGTGACAGCAATAGTAATTATCCAGGCAGCAGGCAGGAATATTGTCTATAGTCAGCACAAGGATATTGTCAGCACAGCACAGTCCATAGCACAGCCATAATATTGGTCCTGGTACACTGTTGCCTGCAGACACTTATTATTGTACCGCTCTCCAGCCCTTCATAAACATACTGCCTCTTGCTACAGCTAACTATTTGCATAGCACAGGTAGCGTTGTGGTCCGTTCATGCGGCAGGCAGAGGCATGATGGCAGTAAGTCAGCAGCAGGCTGAGGGCCGCAATCAGGTAAGACCTGTGCACAGGGGTAGAGGCTTCGACCCACCCAAATCTCTATGAAGCCTCCAGACTCCAGACCCTAATCCGGAAATTCCAAATCCCAGAGAAAAACAAAAAAAATTGTTTTCTCCATCCGGAAAAACAATTCTGGAGCCCCTCACATATGTGAGACCCCTCTGTACTACAGTAGCAAGACAACAGATCAGTCCAAGGTAGCCAAAAGCATAGTCCATAAAACAAGCCAGGGTCAGTTCACGTGCAAGCAGTCCAAAAACGGTAGGCAATAGCGTAGTGGATAAAACAGGCCAGGGTCAGTTCACGTGGAAGCAGTCCAAACGGTGGGCAGAGGCATAGTCACAAAACAGGCCAGGGTCAGTTCACGTGGAAGGCAGTGGCATGGTTATTTGGGGCATGGAAAATGGTCAGCACAGATAATGAAAATGGGGAAATGGTTAAAAATATGGGATAATATTTTAGGGATGTATGATAAAGTTGGAAGCATTCACCAATGCAAAGGCCAGGTTGGGAGGGACACTGGGGACAATGGTAGCTGGTATCTTTTCGAAATCCTCTTTTGCTGCACAGGCAACATTTTTTTTGCCGTCTTCGACCTGCTTCAGAAGGTGGAATGTTGAAGGGGAATTGGCGCTCATGAAGTCGGCTAACAGCATCAGAGTGAAGGTCTTCTGGGGGGGACTTTGCTGATAGATGAGGGACGTGACAACAACTTCTATGAATTTTAGGAAGGGGCGGAGCTTTCCGTGGATTTGGTGTAGACTACGTAGGAATTATAAATGTCTAAATGGATGAGATAAATTGCTTGTACCAGAATCGGGACCTTCTTATTGACAAATAGGGCTGAATCATTTGATCATTGAAATACCCCCCTATGTAGAGATTATAATCTTGGACACATGTTGGCTTTTCAATGGGACCTTGTCTTCTTTGAACCTCACTTGTAGTGTCATCATGGATGGAGGACATCATGTGCACATCCCTTTTATCCTTCGACCTCAAGGCCAGCACTTCGTTACATCTCAATGTTGCTCTTTCCCCCGCTCCCCCCTTTGCATCTTTTTGTTCGCTAGAGATTGTGGGAAGCCCTTCCTATTCTTTCTGGAGGTTCCGCAGGCCAGGGTTTTTGCAATGTATAAGTATTTGAAAAGGGGCAGGCTGGTGTAGAAGTTGTCAAGGTATATGTGATATCCTTTGTTCAGAAGTGGGTATGCCAGGTCCCATACAATCTTTCCAGTTGTGCCCATGTAGGCCGGGCACTCAGGGGGCTGGAGCTGGGAATCTCTTCCTTCATATATTTGGAACGCATACAGATATCCTGTGACTCTCTCACAGAGCTTGTAAAATTGTATTCCATATCTGACCCTTTTGCTAGGAATATATTGCTTTATTTCTAGCCAGCCTGAAAAGGGTACCAGGGACTCATCGACACATATATTCTGATCAGGGACATAGAGTTCTGCAATTTCTTGAGAAAAGAAATTTATCAGTGGGCGAATTTTATATAACTTGTCGTAATTTGGATGATTGCGGGGAGGGCACTGGGTGTTGTCACTAAAATGAAGAAAGCGCATTATCATCTTGTATCGGGACCTGGACATTACGGCAAAATAAATGGGCATGTGGTGGACATGGTTGGTGGACCAATAGGCATGTCCTTCATTTTTTATTTGTAAGCCCCATGTTTATGGTGAGGCCCATAAACAATTTGAACTCCAAATTCAGATCTCTCCACAACGGACGGGCATATGATGATTGGGGGTTGTTGGCAATATACTGCTGGGCATATAAATATGTCTCGTCCACAATAAATTGCAGCAAAGTATCGGGCAAAAACAGATAAAAACAATCAATCGCTGTGAAATTTTGGGTGTTGGCCTGCACACCTGGCTGTGCTGTGAAAGGGGGAATAATTGGTGATCCCGAGTCGGAAGGCAGCCATGTTGGGTTGGCAAGACCATCTGGCATGTATATAGAGGCCCTGGCTCTTGGGGGACGTGACACTCCCAGGAACACGCCACCACCAACGTGCATGAGCAGCGCGATCGCGTGCATGCGGCGTGCACAGTGGGGCAGAACCATCTGTGATCGGCCGTGAGTTCATCACGCCCGATCATGTGGTAAATAGCCATATCCAATGGCTGTTCAACCCCCTCCATGACACGCCACCACCGAAGGTACAGGGATGCGCGCACACTAGGGTTGTCCCAATACCGATACTAGTATCGGTATCGGGACCGATACCGAGCATTTGCGCGTGTACTTGTACTCGCACCATTCTGTCTGCCTCAGTAACGATCAGCGGGTCCGCTGATTAGCTCCCGCTGTGTCCAATCACAAGTGGAAAAAAAAGAGAAAAAAAAAAGACGTATGAGTACGTACTTTAGCACTGAAGGGCCGTCCTCCCGCAGAATATATGCGTAGGGCGGTGCGGAAGCAGTTAAAGAAATAGCATTTCACTTTAGGTAAAATTATGAAAAAAATTAAAAGATAAGCATTCGTATTTTGACGCATTGGAGCCATACTTATAATCCCAGAATGAAAATTAACAGTTACTGAGAGCTCTGAATGATTAATAAAACAGCTAAATCACACACCAAGGGTGCTTCGTATGGCATTATGAAAATTATACAGGACAACCACATTTTACATTCCAGTTGCAAAATTTCAAGCGAGCCAAGAAAAGCTGACACTCAGCAGTAAAGGGAAAAGTAAAGATTTACGAAGTATATAACTCAGCAGTTACTAAAGCGCACAGTAGGGGCAATTCAATAAAGCTGCTGTGCCACTTTTCTGGCATTAATCCCTCACAGATCGGAGTAAGGGACCAATCCCAGCCCCTACAGCTGATCACGTGATGTAAACAGAAGATCGGTAGACGGGGTTTTTCTTTTCCCCTCAGGCTGTTAACGTGAGGGGAGAAAAAGCCATTTACCGACTTCTGTCAGAGGGACATCAGTCCCTCACACAGAGAGCCGCCGCTGCTTTGTCTGTGCCCACCAGTGCCACATAACTTTGCCCACCAGTGCTGACAATCAATGCCCATCAGGGACGCCTCATCTGTGGCCATCAGGGACGCCTCATCTGTGGCCATCAGGGCCGCCTCATCTGTGGCCATCAGGGCCGCCTCATCTGTGGCCATCAGGGCCGCCTCATCTGTGGCCATCAGGGCCGCCTCATCTGTGGCCATCAGGGCCGCCTCATCTGTGGCCATCAGGGCCGCCTCATCTGTGGCCATCAGCACACATTTTGTTTTCTCAAAATTTTCGGTCTTTGTTTTTTTTTTTTAACAAAAAATAAAATAAACAGCAGTTATTAAATACCACCAAAAGAAAGCTATTTGTGAGAAAAAAAAAATGATAAAAATTTCATTTGAGTACAGTTTTGCATGATTGCGCAATTGTCATTCAAAGCGCGACAGCGCTGAAAGCTGAAAATTGGCCTGGGCAGCAAGGGGGTTTAAGTGCCCAGTAGGCAAGTGGTTAATCACCACTGGGTTTTTATTTTTTACTAAACAAAAGGATCGAAAATTTTGAAAAACCAAAATGTTTTTCATAATTCTGTTTAAAAATTTTGCAAACAGGTAATTTTTCTCCTTCACTAATGTGAGCTGATGAGGCTGCACTGATGGGTGGCACTGATAGGTAACACCGGTGGGCACTGATTAGCAGCACTGGCAGGACCAAGGTCCCTCTAACATAAGCCAGTTGACGGCTTTCTTCACACTGATAGTGTGAGAAAAAAATAAAAAAGGCAGATAACCGGCTTCTGTTTACTTCCGTGATAAGCTGTCATTTGCTGATCAATGGGTAAAGGGCCCACTGTGATTGGCCCTTTATCCTGATCTGTGATCAGCCGAGTCCTGAGGACTCAGCGATCACATGGCGCGCGCGGGCAGCGTGAGAATGGAAGGACATACATGAACGCCCTCCCGGCATTTAACCACTAGCCCACCAGTGCATGACGCTGTACGTCGGCACAATGGCACGGCTGGCCAAATGGGCGTACAGGTATGTCCCCTTTAAATCGTGGCATTGTGGGCGTGTCGCCAGCGGACTCCGTGACCATGCACGCGAGCTCGATGTCTGCTGGGGGCCCGCGATCATGTCACAGAGAGGAAGAATGGGGAGATGCCTTTGTAAACAAGGCATTTCCCCGTTCTGCCTAGTGACATGCCAGAGATCTACTGCTATTTTGTAGACGCTATAACTTTTGCGCAAACCAATCAATATGTGGTTATTGTGATTTTGTTTATCAAAAATATGTAGAAGAATACATATTGGCCTAAACTATGAAAGAAATTAGTTTTTTTTTATTTTTTGGAGATATTTGTTATTGCAAAAAGTAAATTTTTTTGTTCATAGCGCAAAAAATAAAAACCGCAGAGGTGATCAAATACCACCAAAAGAAAGCTATTTGCGGGAAAAAAAAAAAAAGGGACCTCAATTTTGTTTGGGAGCCAAGTCGCATGACCACGCAATTGTCAGTTAAAGCGACAGTTTTGTATCACAAAAAGTGCTCTGGTCAGGAAGGGGATCAATCCTTCTGGGGCTGAAGTCGTCTTTCGGCTATAGCTCCGGCACCAAGTGGTTAGTGTATTGTGCCAAATTCATGAAGCATCTGCAACACCTTTGGTTCTCAGTGACTCATGTACAAATATTCAGGTAATTCTAAAATGTGCCAATTTTACATTGTGCCACTTTTACATTGTGCAACAATGAATGTGCCAAAATCAAAATAAAATACCAACAGTTTGTATCTTACGAAAGTGGACCGAATAAAGACCAACTCTCTTTTGGCAAACAGAGAGAAACTGGCATCTACAGATTTTGTAAAAAAGCGTCTTGCGTGCATTCTGTGCCTGCTGCTCCAATGGGTGTTTGGCATTTTATTTATCCTGCCTTTGGGGCTGCATTCACACCTCAGCGTTTTGAATAGCAGGCAAATTTGTCACGATTCTGCCCGCGATTTCAAAGCGCTGAGGTGTGAATGACAAATCGCAGAACACACATTTGAAATGCCATTCATTTGCATGGCACCTAAAATCGAAGTGTGGTTCTGCCACTATTGTCGTGTAATAATTCACGCTGCAATCGCGGCAACCTGCATCGCGTGAAGCTTGTTGCCCAAAAAAAAAGTTCAGAAGCTACTTTTGGGCGACTTACATCATGCATCAATCGCGGCAGAACCGCACCGCGATGTTAGGTGCCATTAATTTCATTAAAACACTTTCTTGTGCAGCGATCCCTCTTGATTTCTTATATTTATCTATCTATAGAGAGAGAGAGAGATCGAGAGAGAGAGAGAGAGAGAGATCGAGAGAGAGAGAGAGAGAGATCGAGAGAGAGAGAGAGAGAGATCGAGAGAGAGATCTCGAGAGATCGAGAGAGAGATCTCGAGAGATCGAGAGAGAGATCTCGAGAGATCGAGATCGAGAGAGATCGAGAGAGAGAGAGATCGAGAGAGAGATCGAGAGAGAGAGATCGAGAGAGAGATCGAGAGAGAGAGAGATCGAGAGAGAGAGAGATCGAGAGAGAGAGAGAGATCGAGAGAGAGAGATCGAGAGAGAGAGATCGAGAGAGATCGAGAGAGATCGAGATGTATATATATCTCTAACCTTTTAATAGACCTTCACATCCTGTCCCTTTTTTTTCTTTGAACACTGAGTGCTCCAATGCAGTGCGCAAGCTGAGGGGGGGAGGTCAAAGTACGGTAGGGAAGGTTAAGGGATAACTAAGCTATTGGCATTCTAGAAATCTACGACAAAGATCTAAAAAAAAAAATGCTCAGAGTCTTCACGAATGAACTCAACTGAGCCGACAAAAGATGACAGCAATCAAAATCGAAGTGTTCATACTACATTTTTCTGGTGTAAGTGACGTTTTTATTTAAGTAAACTAATGGCTTTTGCAAACAAATTAACAGTTTAACCAGGACGAAGTTGTTCATCCACCAAATAGCTCCCTTTCACACTGGAACACTTTTTCTGTGCTAAAACTCACCTTTCCAGCCCTGCAAAAGCACATGAAAAGGATGCCCCTTTAAATCCTATGTAACTGCTAACATTTCTGTGCTGCGTTTTTGAAGTCCTGCATGTTGCATCTTTGGTGCACTTCCCAAAAGTGCACCTTCCAATGCAAGTCAATGGGAGCACATTAAAAGTGCATATCGTCTGCGTTTTGGGTGCGTTTTTTGAGTCATGTTTCCATGTTCACAGGTAAATGCTGGGAGTCAGGAAATCAGATAGCACATTACAAATGCATTAAAAGCACGTTAAAAACACAATATGCGTTTTTGAACCACATACCACATTTTTAGGAACATCAGTGTGAAAGGGCCCTTACAGTACATTATGCTCAGCGACAAAGTTGGTTAATTTCAGGTTTATTTAGCTGAAAATACTACATGCATTAGCAGACAACTTTAGCAGACAACAGAAGAAATCAAAAAAAAAAAAAAAAAGTACCAGGGTTTCATCAAACGTAAAGCGTTTGTTACCCCAAAACTTCATATTCCTGAAATGTGCCTGATGTACTTGTATGAGAAAGTCTCCTGTTCTCTTTGTATTGCTTCCTTTATATAAAATCCCTGGTGTTCCTGCCAGTTCCTCTGCTTTCCTATTAAAAACTGACTACACTAAGCAGGAGAGCACACCGTGTTCAGTTCTCTAGCTATGCTGGATGTGTGTTCTCCACCAATGATTAGGCTCATGCTGACATCCCCCCTCTGCATAGCTTCTCACTGGGAAGTTCAGTGTGCTGCTGCCCCCCCCCCCCCCCCAGCTCTTATGCAGCTGAGAAGAGAGGGAATGTGATCACTTAAAAAAACTTTTAATAGATAGACACTCACCTGTCCCATGGTCCAATGATGTGGAAGCCAGTAGCCTCTCTTCTCTCCTCCTCCTCCCCGCGGTGCTGGCATTGCAAGTGTGGACACCCGGCTGTGAAAGCTTGCGGCTTTCACAGCCGGGTGCGCACTGCACATGCACAAGGCGTGCTGCGCATTCTGAATGGCCGGGCAATCTTCTGGGTCCTGTGACGTGTCCCAGAAGATTGCAGGGAGGGGTGAGAGGAGAACTTCCGCTCGACGCCATGAGCAGTAGTGGGAGCTGGGTACCTGCCAAAACTAGGTACCTGCTCCCCTCAAAAAAAAATGACAGGCATGTCAAGGGGTCAGGAGTCCTAAATGCAGAAGTTCCACTTTTGGGTAGAACTCCGCTTTAAGCATGCATTTCCCCTTTTTTTGCATTGACAAACACCTGTGTTTAGGCAGCCTAATCATTTTGAATGGGCCTTACTCCACAAAGTTACACTTGAAAACCCATTTATTTCAATTGAGACTGTTTTAATCAATGCGAAAAGTCGAAGTGATTTCTAAAAGTAAAAAAAAATTAAAAAAAGATTCCTGCACTACTTTGATGCAACTTTCACGCATGTTGCATGCAATAGATGAAAATGATGCAATGATTGTAAAGTCTATTTTTTTCCCTATAAAAATAACAAACATGTTATACTTACCTGCTCTGTTGCAGTGGTTTTGCACAGAGCAGCCCGCATCCTCCTCTTCTCAGGTTCCTCTTCGGTGCTCCTAGCCCCTCCCTCCTGTTCAGTTCCCCAACAAGCAGCTTGTTATGGAGGCACCCGAGCCGAGTCACAGCTCCCTGTGTCCATTAAGAGACAGAGCCCTGACTCAGCCCCGCCCCTCTCTCCTTTGATTGGCTAGCTGACTTTGACTGGCGCTGCTGTTGTGTCTCAGCCAAGCAGGAGGGATAATCTAGGACAGCTGAGACACTTGTGGACATCGCTGGACAGAGAAGGACCTCAGGTAAGTATTAGGGGGACTGAGGCGGGCTGCTGCACAAAGAAGGCTTTTTATCTTAATGCACAGAATGCATTAAGATAAAAAAAAAACTTCTGCCTTTACAAACACTTTAGCATGCCTGAGCACGTGAAGAGACACCATTATGGCCACTGCAGTGCACCACAACCCACAGTGTATTCAAATGCATGTATAGTGGTGTGTTGAAAGATAGGCAAGTTTTCTTTTTTAAACGTCATATGTGCACTGGGGTGCCTTTAAGAATAAATGTTAAGTACCACAATGCATACAGTGAGGGGAAAAAAAAAGTTTTTGATCCCCTGCTGATTTTGTACGTTTGCCCACTGACAAAGAAATGATCAGTCTATAATTTTAATGGCAGGTTTATTTTAACAGTGAAGGACAGAACAACAAAAATATCCAAAAAAATGTATTTAAAAAAAAGTTATAAATCGATTTGCATTTTATTGAGCAAAATAAATATTTGATCCCCTATCAATCAGCAAGATTTCTGGCTCCCAGGTAACTTCTATACAGGTAACGAGCTGAGATTAGGAAAACTTCCTTTGAGGCTGGGTTCACACTGGTCCGACAAACGCTCCGACATTGGGAGCTCATGTCGCATGGCGTGTGAAATTTAATGTTTCCCTATGGGAGCCGTCCTAACTGGTCCGACACAAGTCGTTCCGACTTTAGAAATGTACTTTAGTACTACTTTGGTCCGACTTTGATCCTACTTCAGCCCACTGACTATCATTGAAGTCGGATCAAAGTCGGATCGCCGCCTCGCATGATCTGACTTTGGCACGCTCAGATGATCTTGAGAGGGAACTCCGCGCCAAATTTTAAATAAAAAAACGGCATGGGTTCCCCCTCCAAGAGCATACCAGGCCCTTGGGTCTGGTATGGACCTTAAGGGGAACCCCCCTACGCCGAAAAAACAGCGTGGGGGTCCCCCCCAAATCCATACCTGACCCTTATCCGAGCACGCAGCCCGGCCGGCCAGGAATGGGGGTGGGGACGATCGAGCGCCCCTTCCTGAACCGTACCAAGCTGCATGCCCTCAACATGGGGGGTGGGTACCTTGGAGCAGGGGGGCACCCAGCGGGCCCCCCCACCCCAAAGCACCTTGTCCCCATGTTGATGAGGACAAAGGCCTCTTCCCGACAACACAGGTTTTTAAAGTAAAGTAATTTATTAGACAGCTCCAGGGGTCTTCTTCCAGCTTCGGGGGTCTTCTTCCGACTTTGGGGGTCTCTCCGGCGTCTCCTCCCGGTGTCCTGATCTTCTGCCGGCTCCTCCGCTATCTTCTGTAGCTCTTTTACTAGCAGTGGCCTGGACTTCTGCCTTCTTCTCTTCTTCCAATGTTGACATGGTGCTCTCTCCGGCTGGAATGCTCTCTGAGCGCTCCGCAATGGAGTTATATAGGCGGTGACCCCACCCCCTTATGAGGTCACTGTCCCGGGGCATGCTGGGACTGTGACGTTTTAGGGGGCGTGATCACTGGGTGATGTTGACCACGCCCCCTTATGACGGCACAGTCCCAGCATGCCCTGGGATAGTGACCTCATAAGGGGCGGGGTCACTGCCTATATAAGTCCATTGCGGAGCGCTCAGAGAGCATTCCAGCCGGAGAGAGCACCGTGTCAACATTGGAAGAAGAGAAGAAGGCAGAAGTCCGGGCCACCGCTAGCAAAAGAGCTACAGAAGATAGCGGAAGAGCCGGCAGAAGATCAGGACACCGGGAGGAGACGCCGGAGAGACCCCCAAAGTCGGAAGAAGACCCCCGGAGTTGTCTAATAAATTACTTTAAAAACCTGTGTAGTGTGTTTTTTTATTGACACTTTTTCCCCTAGGTGAATGGGTAGGGGTACGATGTACCCCATACTCATTCACAAAGGGTGGGGGGCCAGGATCTGGAGGGCCCCTTATTAAAGGGGGCTCCCGGATTCCGATAAGCCCCCTGCCCGCAGACCCCGACAACCAACGGCCAGGGTTGTTGGGAAGAGGCCCTTGCCCTCATAAACATGGGGACAAGGTGCTTTGGGGTTGGGGTGGGGAGGCCCGCAGGGTGCCCCCCTGCCCCAAGGCACCCACCCCCCCATGTTGAGGGCATGCGGCCTGGTACGGTTCAGGAGGGGGGGGGCGTTTGCTCGTCCCCACCCTGATTCCTGACCGGCCGGGCTGCGTGCTCGGATAAGGGTCTGGTATGGATTTGGGGGGGTGGGCACGCCGTTTTTTTCGGCGTAGGGGGGGTTCCCGTTAAGGTCCATACCAGACCCAAGGGCCGAAACAATACTGAGGGCTTCTGCAGTAGCTCCTGGGCATAGGAATCCCATTAAATGAAGTGACCCTGTTGCTAAGGTAAAAGAAAATGCATGAATTAAAAGAGAAGCATCTTTGAGGAATTGAGGGCCCATTCATGTCCCCGCCCCATCCTCTTCTTAAGCCATTCCCTCGATCCATCTGTAGCTTTGATGAAGGAGCGCGGCTACCGTGACATCGTAGCCCGTACGCTCATGAAACGCGTCGCATTCCAGTGACGTCACAGCTCCGCGCCTGCCTTCCATCAGCGTCCCAGGCCTCGCTTTGGAATTTCGTCACCGCGGCCGGCTTCAGCGGTGTTCAAGCATAGCCGTACGCACAGCAGGACCCAGCGTTGTTGTGATGGATCTGACGGACCCCCCTTTCCCTGGATTTTAACTACATTACACGCTTTATGTTATTCTACTATATGTGAGTGTTCTGCACAGAGTTTTTATTAAATCTGGTTTTAAATACTGCACTTAGAGGCGCCTCCTTTCCTTGTGTTTTTTCTGCAGATTTTTGGGGCTTAGGTTCAGCTCTTCCAGGAAGGCAGCCATCTGTGTGGACTTTGAATTTTTTATGGACTCTGTTTGCCCACATAGACTTTTTATGGACTTTATTAGTCATAATTACCTCTTGTCATCTACATAATGGGAACATAGGAATGCCCAGCCTTTTTGCGCCTTTACTTGCTTACAATGAACCCAGCCAAAGGGAGTGCTCCTAATCTCAGCTTGTTACCGGTATAAAAAAACACCTGTCCTCAGAAGCAATCATTCAGGTTCCAATCTCTCCACCATGGCCAAGACCAAAGAGTTGTCCAAGGATGTCAGGGACAAGACTGTAGACCTACACAAGACTGGATTGGGCTACAAGCCCATCGCCAAGTAGCTTGGTGAGAGGGTGACCACAGCTGGTGCAATTATTCGCACATGGAAGAAACACAAAATAACCATCAATCTCCCTCGGTTTTGGGGCTCCATGCAAGATCACACCTCGTGGAGTTTCAATGATCATGAGAACGGTGAGGAATCAGCCCAGAACTACACGGGAGAATCTCTTCAATGATTCTCCCGTGTAGCAGACAGCTGGGACCATAGTCACCAAGAAAACAATTGGTAACACACTACGCCGTGAAGGACTGAAATGCTGCAGCGCCCACAAGGTCCCCCTGCTCAAGAAAGCACATGTACAGGCCCGCCTGAAATTTGCTAATCAACATCTGTATCATTTAGAGGAGAACTGGGTGAAAGTGTTGTGGTCAGATGAGACCAAAATCGAACTCTTTGGCATCAACTCAACTCAGTGCGTTTGGAGGAGGAGGAATGCTGCCTATGACCCTAAGAACACCACCCCCACCGTCAAACATGGAGGTGGAAACATTATGCTTTGGGGGTGTTTTTCTGCTAAGGGGACAAGACTACTTCACCGCATCAAAAAGGGACGATGGATGGGGCCATGTACCGTCAAATTTTGGGTGAGAACCTCCTTCCCTCAACCAGGGCATTGAAAATGGGTCGTGGATGGGTATTCCAGCATGAAAATGATCCAAAACAGATGGCCAAGGTAACAAAGGAGTGGCTCAAAAAAAAAAAAAAAAAAGCATATTAAGGTCCTGGAGTGGCCTAAGCCACATAAAATGGCGGTCTTACAAGTGCACTTTTTTTTTTTAAATACACTTTTGTAATAAAAAAAATTATAAGACAATAGTAAAGTTAGCCCAATTTTTTTTTTTTTTATATATTGTGAAAAATGTTACGCCGAGTAAATTGATGTCACGCTTCAAAGTTGCGACCGCTCGTGGAATGGTGACAAACTTTTACCCTTCAAAATCTCCATATGCGACGTTTAAAAAATTCTACAGGTTACCAGTTTTGAGTTAGAGAAGGTCTAGGGCCAGAATATTTGCTCTTGCTCTAATGATCGCGGCGATACCTCACATGTGTGGTTTGAACACCGTTTTCTCATGTATGTGTCACCGTTTTCTCACTCACGTATGTGTCACTTTTATTCCTATTACAAGGTATATAAACATCCCTTTTAATACAAAAAAAAGCATGACAGGACCTCCTAGATATGAGATCTGGGGTCAAAAAGACCTCAAATCTCATATTTACACTAAAATACAATAAACTAAAAAAAAAAAAAAATGTCTCTTTGAGAGCTATGGGGGAAGTGACGTTTTGACGTCGCTTCCGCCCTGCAATGGTACGTAGCAGGGTGGGGGCCATCTTCCCCTCACTCAACTCCATACCACAGAGGAGAGCAGACGCGATCACCACCGCCGGCAGGTCCGGTAAACTAGCTGCTGCCATAACAACGATATCCCTCTTCAAAGTGCCGACGTATAACAACGGCGGACGGTCTGTAAGTGGTTAAAATGCAAATCAATTGATAACTTTTTTGAAATGTGTTTTTCTGGATATTTTTGTTATTCTGTCTCTCACTGTTAAACCATTAAAACTACCAATAAAATTATAGACTGATCATTTCTTTGTCAGTGGGCAACCGTACAAAATGAACAGGAAATCAAATATTTTTTTTCCCTCACTGTCTCCATCAAAGGACAGCACATCATCAGAAAAAGAAACAAAAGGATATATTTCTACATTTTTTTTTTCACTTGCCTTGCTATAATAATACAATTTACAATTTTACGGACCACCCACCGTCGTTATACGTCGGCACTTTGAAGAGGAGTATCGTAGTTATGGCAGCAGCTAGCTGCCATAACCCGGTATCCACTTCTTCAGTGGCAGGTCCACTTTCAGATAAAAGTGGTCTCTGTGGCGGATTCACCACAAGATCACTTATCGGCGGCGGGAAAGGGGCCCTCCGCCGCCGGCCCTCTGTGGTATGGACCTGAGTGAGGGGAAGATGGCCCCCACCCGTCTCCATACCATTGCAGGGTTGAAGCAACGTCAAAAAGTCACTTCCACCCAAAGCTCCTAAGGGGACTTTTTTTTTTTTCAAATTACTTTTTTTTTTATGGCATTTTAGTGTAAATATGAGGTCTGAGGTCTTTTTGACCTCAGACTCTCATATTTAAGAGGTCCTGTCATGCTTTTTTTTCTATTACGAGGGATGTTTACATTCCTTGTAATAGGAATAAAAGTGACACCATTTTTTTTTAAAGAACAGTGTAAAAATAAAAAAGGTAAAATAAGAAAAAAAAATATATATATTTTTTTTTTTTTAGACTCGCCCCGTCCCGCCAAGCTCTCGTGCACAAGCGAACGCATACGTGAGTAGCGCCCGCATATGAAAACGGTGTTCAAACCACACGTGTGGTATTGCTGCAATCGTTAGAGCGAGAGCAACAATTCTAGCCCTAGACCTCCTCTGTAACTCAAAACATGCAACCTGTAGATTTTTTTAAGTGTCGCATATGGAGATTTTTAAGGGTAAAAGTTTGTCACCATTGCAAGAGCTGGCGTAACTTTGAAGCGTGACATGTTGGGTATCAATTTACTGGGCGTAACATCATCTTTCACAATATAAAAAAAAATTGGGCTAACTTTACTGTCTTATTTTTTGAATTTAAAAAAAAGTGTATTTTTTCCAAAAAAAGTGTGCTTGTAAGACTGCCATTTTATTCTCTACGGTGTTAGAAAAATAAAATGTATAAATGTTTGGGGGTTCCAAGTAATTTTCTAACAAAAAAAAATGATTTTAACTTGTAAACAAGTTTGAAAAATAGGCCCGGTCCTTAAGTGGCTAAGGTATTCTAAACCCATGTATTAGAAAATGACAGTTTAAAGGGGTATATGACATACATGTACTTGCGCAGAGCTTTTCTTTAAAAAGAATAGAAGATTATTGGCTAGTACACACGCTCAGAAAGTCACATGAAAAATACCGCTTTTAAAGCAATTGCATGATATTTTGATCGTTAGTACACAGCTTTTATTCAAAATTATCTGAAGGGACAAATGCGAAAATATTTTCTCTTTTACCAGAATGAATGATTTTCATTTAATCAGTACAGTATTGGTCCAAAAAAATAAATCAGAACACCAAGACCACGCATGCTCAGAAACTACAGAATACATTACAGTACATAAATCCGAAATTGTATTCTGTCGTACAAGAATTTGATAGTACTAGCGTGCAAAAAAAAAAAAAAAAAAAAAAAGGATCATTTGTTCGATATTTTCATTGTGTATATGAGGCTTAAGATAACCAGGAGGTACTTTTCATAAAACACTGCCATTTTAAATAGTAACCAACTTTAACAGAGCCAAGTTCTGCTGAAATACAGCTTTGCGTCAGAAAACAAAAACGTGATACTGCAGTATGAAAATTGAAAGCTTAAATCCAACCAATAGCATAAACACCAACATTAACAAAATAAGAAATTATATTTGTACTCCAAGCCCTACCACACCATTATAAAATCAGCTGCAGTCATATAAGCAAAATATAAAAACCTTTTCAGAACCAAGAATCATACCTCTTCTACGTAAAGTTTTGCCCTGATTTTAGTCTTCTGTCTTATGTCCATGAGCAAAAGCTACAATCTACTTCAATAGACACACCAATATATTACTTTGCATTCATCTTATAATTTGAGGTTTTTGGTTAGGCAGGTTAAGACAGGTATACAATATCTGGACAACAAATACCTACGTACATTACAACTCACTAAATCCAATCATCTCATTTTCCTATTATAAGAAGAAAATACTATCTATCCATATTAGTACAATCAATTTACCATAATAAAATGCAATGCATACTTTCCTTTTCCCTTAAATGTTATAGAATCTATTCTAAGCAGGCAATTATAATCTTTTCCTATTGAGCAATGTAACCTCTCGAGGTAAACATTACATTCACAACTGTATTTTCCCATTGCGGTGCTTGTCAAACCATGAAATCACTCCACAGCAAGAGATTAAAAATGTGTGTTAAAGTGTTTCTCAAGGCTGAATGTTTATTTTAACCTTCTTGCATTCTATGCATGAAGGTAGAGCTGGACGATTCTGGCCAAAATGAAAATCTCAAATTTTTTTTGCTTAGAAAAAAAAAAATCACGATTATCACGGCATAAAATCTTTCACATTATACAAAAAAAAAAATGGGCTAACTTTACCGGTTATTTTTTCTAAATTCATTAAAGTGTGATTTTTTTCCCAAAAAATTGCGTTTGACTGCTGCGCAAATACAGTGTGACATAAAATATTGCAATAACCACCATTTTATTATCTAGGGTCTCTACTAAAATATACACACACACACATTTTATATATATATATATATATATATATATATATATATATATATATATATATATATATTATACATTATTTATATATATATATATATATATATATATATATATATATATAAATAATGTTTGGGGGTTCTATGTAATTTTCTACAAAAAAAAAAAAAAAAAAGTTTTAACTTGAAACCAACAAATGTCAGAAAAAGGTTTAAGTGGTTAAAGAGGAGGGCCCATGAAAAAAAAAAAGTCAGCAGCTACAAATACTGCAGCTGCTGACTTTTAATTGGACACTTACCTGTCCCAGGGTCCAGCAACGCGGGGGATCGAAGCCCCGCTCGTCTCCCCCTCCGTTCGGCGGCGCCGGCATTGCAACTGTGGGCGCCGGGCTGTGGCTTCACAGCCTGGCACCCACGGCGCTTGCGCGAGCAGCGCCGCGCGCTGTGATTGGCCGCTCAGTTACCTGGGACCTATAATGGGTCCCAGATGATTGACAGGAGGGAGGGAGCAGAGCCGAGTCCTTCCTGTGCCGAGGGGGAAGTGATGTCACCACCCCAGGCACTGGAAGAGGCAGACTACGAGGGACCCCCTAACAACAGGCATTTAGAGGTAAGTAAAAAAAAAAAAAAAAAATTTCCAAATGTTTTTTTTATTTTTTTTTTTTAGGCACTGTCATGATTTTTTTTTTTTTTTTTTTTTAGGGTGGAACACCACTTTATACTTTAAACTTCCCTCATTTTCACACTAAAGTCGATTCCTTTGATGTAAAGGACAAATTGTTACAATGTTTCTACTTAAGCTCCACTGCTAAAGAATGTTGTGATTCTTGGCAGACTGCCCGTTTTTTTTTTTTCCTTTCTTTTGACGGCTGTCAGCTTTAGCAGAGCAGAGAGAATTTTCTGCATAGAAAGAATCTGGAAATACTTTTTTCAAGATCGTGATAACGATTCTGCATGATTAATCGTGCAGCTCTACATGAAGGTAAAAAAAACCTGTGTGCAGCGCCCTCCAGCCCCCCCCCCCCCGATCCTTACCTGAGCTCCCGCGATCCAGCAATGTTCACGATCACCTCGGCTGTCCTGGGACTCTCCCTTCTCATTGGCAGAGACAGCAGCGGGAGCCCATTGGCTCCCATTGCTGTCAATCACAGCCAGTGAGCCAATGAGGAGCGAGTGGGGGGCGGGGCCTGTCTTATGGCCACATAAAGCAGGAAAGTAACAAGTTTGTTATTTTAAAAAAAACAAAAAATATGAATATAAAATTTTGCAAATAAGTAATTTTTGTTCATAAATTTGTGCCAAAATTTATACTGCTAGAGATCTTTGCTAAAAATAACCCAAATTAGTGTATATTATATATATATATTTTTTTTTTTACACAAAATTGTCATAAGTTATTTCTCACACACAGCATAAGCATACTTCCAATCACACCCCAAAATACATTCTGCTACTCCTCCCCGAGTATGGCAATACCACGTGTGAGACTTTTATACAGCCTGGCCAAGAGGCCCAACATGCAGGGAGCAGCATAAATTACACATATCATTTCCTGATGTCCTATCACATTTTGAAGGTTCTGGAGCACCAGGACAGTGGAATTACCAACACAATGACCACATTTTGGAAAGTAAACACCCCAACATATATATTCTATGAGGCATAATGAATCTTTTGAACCTGGCATTTTTTTCCAAATGTTTTTGGAAATCTTGGAAAGAAAGTAAAACTTTTTTTTTTTTATTTGTTTTTTTTTTTTTGTTTTTTACACAAAGTTGTCAATTTCTAAGATTTTTCTAACACATAGCATGTACATACCAAAAATTACCCCCCAAAATATATTTTGCTACTCGTCCCGAGTATGGCGACATCACATGTGTGACACTTTTACACAGCCAGGCCACATACAGGGAACCTCGTCAGGCGTTTTAGGAGCATAAATTACACATTTCGTTTCCTGACAACCTATCACACTTTTGAAGGTCCTGGAGCACTAGGACAATGGAAACACACACAAAATGACCCCATTTTGAAAAGCAAAGACCCCGACGTACATTCTATGACCCGTGGGCTGGTGACAGGTACTCTGTTACTCTGATGGGCAATGGGGGGGGGGGGGCAGATCGCTGTACTGTAGCACATTTTGTCTTCCAGGTCTCCTCACACAGAACCCTGAGGAGAACATGGAAACGGCACTACAACCGTTTGTTGACATCTGTGACCGGCTGTGATTGGACACAACCAGTCACGAGCACAGCACATGTGACAGGCTGTGATTGGCTCTTTACCACGTGACCGGCTGTGTCCAATTTCATTAGCTCTTTACCCTGATCAGGAATGGGCTGTGTCCGAGGGACACGCCTCATCACCAATCGCCGTTCGGAGCTGGAAGAACCGGAGGACATCATATGACGTCCACCCGGAGGGAGCAGATGTTCCTGCCAGCGTCATTTTACAATGGCCCGGTATGGAAGTGGTTAAATACCATGCTCTGGGGTTGCAAACTAATCATTTCTTCACTCAATCAGCAAATCACTGACCCGGATCAAGTATGGAACATCAGGTGTGGGAACATCAGACATTGATATACTTGCCCCATGTTGGACACCTAAAGTGTTTGTCACCCCAACACTTCATTTTCTTGATATGCGGCTGCTGTATCATGTACTTGTATGAGAAAGTCTCCTGTTCTCTTTGTATTGCTTCCTTTGTGTGAAATCCCAGGTGTTCCTGCCAGTCCCCCTGCTTTCCTATTAAAAACTGACCACACTAAGCAGGAGTAGACACTGTGGTCAGTTCTCTAGCTATGCTGGGATCTCAGTGTGCTCTCCTCCAATGATCAGACTTGTCCTGACACGCCCCCCCCCTGCACAGCCATTCACTGGGAAGATCAGTTATAAATATGATGGACTGCCTCAATGAGCAATGGCAAGGCAGGGAACATATAAGGAATGACTTCTAATATGAAAAGGGGTGCTAGGCAGTAATTCTGACCCTTACTATGTGGCCCATTGCCAAGTGTGCACTGTGCAAAGTTGGTTAGTACACACTACATTTGCAGGGGGGGGTGGGGAGGCAGAACTCCGCTTTAATATACAATGAAGCAGCCTAGCCTGTACACCAATCAGCAGTAACAATATGATGATTCACCTGATATTGAATAGGTCCCACTTTTGCCACCAAAAAAGTCCTGACCCGTCAAGAAACTAGACCTCTGAAGTTATGCTGTGGTATCTGGCATCATTTTTAAACCATTTTTGCAGTGTTGCAGGGCTCATTATCCTGCTAAAAGAGGCCGCTGCCAACAGAGAATACTGATTCCATGAAGGGTTATGCTTAACTGCAATGTTAAGTGGTACGTGTCAAATTAACATCCACATGAATGGTAGGACCCAAAGTTTCCAAGCAGAACATTGCCCAAAGCCTCATACTGCCTTCACCGGCTTGCCTTCTTCCCATACTGCGTCCTGGTGCAATCTCCTCCCCAGGTAAGTAACGCCACATGCACATGGTCATCCACACGAAGTAAATAGAAACACGATTCATCAGACCAGGCCACCTTCTTCCATTGCTCCGTGGTCCAGTTCTGATGCTCACTTGCCTATTGTAGGCGATTTTGGCTGTAGACACGGGTCAGCATGGGCACTCTGACCGATCTGTGGCTATGCAGCCCAATACTGTAATGTCCATTTTTATCTTCTTTCAAAACATGAACGTCAAGGACAACATGTTTTTTTGTTGCCTAATATATCCCACCGACTTTTGGATGCCATTGTAACAAGATAATTAATGTTATTCACTTTTCCTGTCCGTGATCTTAATTTTATGGCTGATCACTGCAAATCTTTAACCTTTTGTTAGGACTGACAGTGTTCCAATCTAGTTTACAAGGGATAATGAAATCTACCAGAACAGTACAGACAGAGTTAGTTATGGTAAACATAGCTCCTCAACCCCTCAAATAAAATTAAGAAGGATTTTTCCGTGCTGGAGTTTCCAGAAAAGAGCATCTAAAAACAGGTAAGCTGCAATTTTCATGTATTTTTTTAAGTTAATACATTACAGAGAACATGTAGCAAATATAAAGCAGGCAATGTTTGGTTGGAAAAGTGGAAATGCACTTTAATATACTTGACCAATAAAGCGAATTTTGATCTTTACATCTACACCCTGGGGGGAACTTGCACATCTTCTACCATTTCATGTCTATGGCCAGTTCATGAGCTAAAGATCGTCTTACAGCAACACATTCCACCAAGCCATGTAAAACTGATCAGTCATGTGCACTGTGCTGGTAAGTTGGCTTAAAAAAAATAAATAAAGTTCAATTCACACTGCATCCTAATCCCTTCTTTGTTTCCATGGAAGAACCTGTCAAATAGACAGATCTCCACACTTGGAGATCGTCCCTCATTGTGCTTCATCTCCGCAAGTGAGGGTGAATACCTCCACAAAACCACTCTAAAATGTAAACTCCATGTAAAAAAAAAAACAAAAAAAATAAAACAATCAACCGTAATGAGAAAAATTAATAAACTTACCTCACACCCTGGCTTCCACCTTAAAGAGGGTGACATCAAGGGAAAGCAGAGTATCCCAGATCTCACAAGAAGACACTCCTGTACGAGACATCACCCTTGTGTAGAAGGTATGGACAAAAGCCAGGGTCAAGAAGAAATTTCATTTTTCTTCTAATGGGTCTAAAAGATAAGCAGACCCTGAATGTTTATACAAGATCTGCTTTAGGATGCCTAAATCTGCCATGAAAAAAATCACTTTGTGTGAAAAAAAAAACCAAAAACTTTAAGAAAATCCAAGCCTAAACCATAAACACTAACTTCTAACCGCTATCTAGATTTGTACTGAACTTATATTCCATTTAGTTTGTTTTACATAATGATAGCAATAAACTGCAAGGGTAAGTCCACCTGCTGGGAACAGTGTCTCAACCATATGGGGTTTTTTTTCCCATTTGAAAGTCTACAGAACATGTGATAAGTCACAGGTCTGCCTTGTGTTCAGTATCCAGCTCTGTTAAGTAATAGCCTGAAGCATAAATGACAAACCCCAGAATCTCTTTATCTCACAATCTTCATGGTGGAAACTAAAAGTTTATCAATCAACAACCAGACCAGAAGAAAATTAGATTTTTGCACTTCCTTTTGAAGTTGAAAAGGAAAAAAAAAAAAAAATGGACTGGCCCAGTATAATCCCTCCTACTACCAAGCATACCTCAGTTTGGTGAAATAGTAGTACCAAGAGCATTACAGCAACCAAATGATTATGTGTCTACCACTGTTGTTCCTTGCCTAGACTCTTTCAGGGTCTTCAAGAGCTTTCTGGTGCACCAGTTACTTATTCTTTGTGGAAACTGGAACCCTGACAAGTTGTTCCTCCCAAGCGGCTAACAGCCCTGTACTCGTTTGAGGACCTTGCTATAGGGTCGGCTTGGTTCCCTGCTGTGGTCCTGGCAGTTTGTCTTAGAGAAAAAGCCTTAACCATTCCTGTGAAGGACTCACCTGTTTTCAAGGACCCCATTAACAAGCAAGAAGATCCTTTCAAAAAACTGGTCTCTAACCTGCCCTAGCTGCAATTTTGGTCTGCAAAACTTTAGTGGTTTGGGCTAAGAACATCAAAAGGAATCTGATCATTCTTCAACCTGATCCTTTAATTTTGAAGTATCTTGAGCTCACACCTAAACACCTGACATTTGTTTCACCAGCAACCTGCCTGTGTCTCTACTCAAATTAGCAGATCTAAATGCAGCCCTTCCGAGTCTTCTGGAACAAAGGTGTTATTGGTCGAGTACTTGTGGCAGAACAGATGGGGGGGGTGTTCTATTCCAATATTCCAATCCATTCACAGCTCCCAAAACAGAATGGGCATTCTCCCCATCCTAGATCGCAAGGCCTTAAATGTCCTCATTCTGCTTCAGAAGTTCTCCATCAGGGCGAATTTCTGGCCTTCGTGGACATCGATATATACTTGCATGTCCCCATTTTCACAGCACTTCAACAGCTTTGGGTACCCAGCACTTCCAGTTTGCGGCCCGGCAGTCTGCCTTTTTTCTGCTCCACGAGTGTTCATCAAGGTACTGACCCAATAAAGTAAAAAGGAGCTGAAATTGACGTTGAAAATGCACACAATTTTACCACGCTTATGGTGTGTTTTTCATAGGTCATGTGACTCAAAGTCTGCATCAAAAACTTAACACTGGTGCATTATTGATGCATTCTTGCTGCATTTTTAATGCATTTCAATAGGGAGGTGCGTTTTTGTTTAACTGACCAAAAATGCAGCAAGCAAGATTTTTAACACCACAACGGAAGCACAAGGGACCAGTGGAAAGACATACATAGAATTTAAAGGGATGCATTTTTTTTCCTGAGCTTTTCTTGCACTAAAAGGTGCCGATAATGCCTGATAAATTCATAATTATTTAAAAGGTTGAATATAATTATATAAAAAAAAAAAAAAGAAGTAATTTTTGGTTAGTGCATCCTAAATTTTCAGTTTCGGCACCAAAATTTCCATTCGGTGCACCTCTGCTATATATCCCATAATACCTTGCTGCCTACAAAACAGTGATCCATGTGCTGACTCCTACCAACACTTCTGCAGTAAAGAAGGCAGGCTCTGTGAAATATGTGACAGAAACAATAGAGTACTGTCCATGATATTTTTATTTGCACTAACATCCAATATTTCAGGACATGCTTTTGGGGTGTGCCCCATCAAGGTCCAAGCAGTGCTAATGCACAAAGTTTTAGCAGAGCGTTGATAAAAACCATCTCTGAAAAAAAAAAAAAAAAAAAAACCATCACCACACACAATCTTAGGCCTCGTTCACATGATGAGAATATATGAATGATCATTTGTTTTGCTCGCATGCTAGTCTTCAAAGATTTAGAGGTTACTAAACTTACGAAAATTCATGTACAACAGAATACAACTTCGGAAGTGATGTACTGTGTTGGATTGTATCGTAACGCATTCTTTCATTTCCGAACATGCATGGTCTGGCTCTTTATTTTTTTCAAATAAACTGAATAAACGAAAATTGCACAATCTGGTATCGTACGAGAAAAATTTTAGTGTTTGTCCCTTCTGATAATTTTGGATGAATTGTAGTTATCGGCTTGCAAAAGTTGTGTACCAACGATCAGATTACCGTACAATCGTTTAGAAAGCGGTATTTTTCGTCTGATTTTCTGATCGTATTAGGCTTTACACAGCAATAGTAATTAAAATGTAAGTTCACCCTTACAGAAAAAATCTATAAGGTGAACTTACAGAGAATGACACAAACATAAATTTTCACAAAGTCTGCTGCCTCATGATGGCAATTTGCATATACTACAGAATGTTATAAACAGTGATCAGATGAATTGTAATTAATTGCAAGGCCCTTCTTTGCCATTAAAATGAAATTAAAGTGGTTGTAAACCCTTACAATCCACTTTTTGCTACAGGTAAGCCTATAAGGCTTACCTGTAGCTACCCCGGATATTTCCTGAAGCTGCACGGTTTAGGAGACATCCCCTGTATCTGCATGTGCAGACATCATCAGCACATGTGCACTGAAGCAATGGCACGTATGTGCCATTTGCTTCAGTGAGTGTGCCGTTACCTGCGGCTCCAGCCAATCACAGCACCAGAACCACGATACCCGGAAGTAACTCCGGGGAGAAATGTCGCCGGCCGGTGCTGTGCACAGGCACCGCAGCAGGGGCTTCGATCTCAGGTGAGTATTACATAATGAGCTAGTATGCTATGCATACTAGCTCATTATGCCTTTGTCTTGCATGTCTTTTCTTTTTCTTCATGTGGGTTTACAACCAACCACTTTAATCCCATAAAAAAACATTTCCACTGCATTTGTGAAGGAAGCTTTAGGGTGCCCAAGAAAGTCCAGCAAGCGCCAGGACCGTCTCCTACAGTTGATTCAGTTGCGGGATCGGGGCACCACCAGTGCAGAGCTTCCTCAGGAACGGCAGCAGACAGGTGTGAGTACGTCTGCACGCAAAGCGAGGTGAAGAATTTTGGAGGATGGCCTGGTGTCAAGAAAGGCAGCAAAGAAGCCACTTCTCTCCAGGAAAAACATCAGGGATAGACTGATATTCTGCAACAGCTACAGGGATTGGACTGCTGAGGTCATTTTCTCTGACGAATCCCCTTTACGATTGTTTGGGACATCCAGAAAAAACCTTGTCCGCATAAGAAAAGGTGAACACTACCATCAGTCCTGTGTCATGCCAGCAGTAAAGCATCCTGAGACCATTCATGTGTGGGGTTGCTTCTCAGCCAAAGAAGTAGGCTAAATCACAATTATGCCCAAGAACACAGCCATGAATAAAGAATGGTACAAAAACATCCTCAGAAAGCAACTTCTACCAACCATCCTAGAACAGCTCGGTGATGAACAATGCTTTGTCCAGCATGATGGAGCACCTTGCCATAAGCGATAACTAAGTGGCTTGGGGAACCAAACATTGCAATTTTGGGTCCATGGCCAGGAAACTCCCCAGACCTTAATACCATTGAGAAATTGTGGTCAATCACCAAGAGGCGAGTGAACAAAAAACCCCCACAAATTATGACAAACTTTAAGCATTGATTATGCAGGAACGGGCTGCCATCAGTCAGGATGTGGCCCAGAAGTTGATTGACAGCATGCCAGGGCGAATTGCAGAGGTCTTGAAAAAGAAGGGTCAACACTGCAAATATTGACTCTTTGCATAAACTTAAAGTGATACTTAGCCTAGGTTCACACCGACAGCGGAAATGAAATAGTGCGCGTTCAGCTGAGCTCGCACAATTTATTCCTGCATGTCAGTCCCGACTTCAGGGGTGATTTCAGAGACATCCGTGTGGGTTTCTGCAAAGATGTCTATTGAAATCACACCCGCAGTTGCCAAAAGTAGTACAGAAACAAATTTTGGGAATCAAAGCGGCAACGCAAATGCGGCGTTGCACCGATTCGGACGGTGCCATTGTCGGCAATAGCCGCCGATTTGGCATGCAATTTAATATCGCTGCAATGTGAACCAGGGATAAAGGCTTGTTTTTTTTTTGTTTGATTAAAAATAACAAACATGTTATACTTACCTGCTCTGTCTCAGCCAATGAGGAGGGAGAGTCCCAGACAGCTGAGCCTCTTGTACAACATTGCTGGACTGAGCTGCACACAAAGTTTTTTTTATCTTAATGCATAGAATGCATTAAGATGAAAAACCTTATGCCTTTACAACCACTTTAATGTAATTGTCAATAAAAGCCTTTGACACTTATGAAATGCTTGTATTTATACTTCAGTATACCATAGTAACATCTGACAAAAAGATCTAAAAACACTGAAGTAGCAGACTTTGTGAAAATTAATATTTGTGTCATTCTCAAAACTTTTGGCCATGGCTGTAGTCATAAACATGTTAAATAGTGATTAGGAAACTAGGTCTATATTTAGTTAATTAGCTTGTGTTAAATAGAATTATCATTTTTAGTTCAAAATTTTCCTTTTCTCAGTAGGTTAAAAGTTTCCTTTAAGAACCAAAACATTAGGTCTTCCATAGCGTGATCTGGTTGTGAAAAATGATGGCCCACACATGTGCAGAAATCATCTTTCTTATGCTCTTAAGTCCTCATGCACACTGGATGTTATAATAACTTGATAAAACGCCAGTAGCTTTGCAGTGAGTTTTACAACGTTTTTGCAATAGTGTTTTTAAGGCCACATGCCCACGGACGTTTGTACAGCTGCTTTTAGGAGTGTTTTTCACAGCTTAAAGCGGGGTTCCACCCAAATTTTGAATAATATCTGTATGTATTCTCTTCCTTGCCTAGATGCTGACATGCCGTTTAAAAAAATTTAAATCGCCGTAATTACCTTTTATTTTTCTATTCTTCTTTGCACTTCCTGGTTCTCCTCCCGTGGGAGTAGGCGTGTTTCTAGCCTCTCCCAGACTCCTGGGAGCTAGTCTCAGGCTTCCCAGGATGCCACTGAGCATGTGCGGGAACGAGTGGTGAATGCTGGGAGCACAGCATTCACCACATCCAGGAAATAAATGCTTGTGGGCTTCAAATGCCCACAATGAAGATGGAAACCGCCTGCAGTGAATAATATAAGTTATTCTTTCCGATTAAATCTGACACAGGCGGACATATTACACACAATATGTGAGTATGTAATGCTGAGAAGAAAAGTTTGTGAATGAACTAAAAAAAACCCAAAAAACGATAGATAGGTGGACCCCCACTTTAAAAACGCCTCTCCATGTTAGCCAATGGCCTCGTGCCCACAAAGGCGTTTAGGAGTTGTAAGGCGCTGGAGCCTCAGAACATGCTGGTCCAGGGTCCATAGGCGTTTTTAAGCTCCAAAAAAAAAAACCCTGGACCAGCATGTTCTGAGGCTTCAGCGCTAGAGCTGTAAAAACACCAGACGCCAGTAAAAGGTGTTAAACGCAATTCAACGAGGCTTAACACTGTATACACAGCATTAAGGCTCGTCCAGCGTTTCTCTATCTCTATTCAAAATCAATGGTTCCCTATGGGAGCCCATTGATTTAAATAGAAGTCGCACCAGAAGTCGGATCAAGATAATCCGACTTGCAATGCGACTTGAGTGCTGAGAATCTTGAAGGGAAACCGTGTCAAAATTTTGCGCAAGGTCCCCCACCCCAAGATCTTTACCAGACCCTTATCCGAGCACGCAGCCCAGCAGATCAGCAAAGGGGGGGGGGGAGATGAGCGAGCACCCTCCCCCTCCTGGACCATACCAGGCTACATGCCCTCAACATGGGGGGGTTGGTGCTTGGGGGCAGGGGGGGCCCTGCGCCCCCCACCCCAAAGCACCTTGTCCCCATGTTGATGAGGACAAGGGCCTCTTCCCGATCAACCCTTGCCAGGTGGTTGTTGGGGTCTGCGGGCGGGAACTTATCGGAATCTGTAAGCCCCCTTTAACAAGGAGGCCCCCAGATCCCGACCCCCCACCCTAGGTAAATGAGTATGGGGTACATGGTACCCCTACCCATTCACCAAAAAAAAAAGTGTCAACAATAAACACACTACACAGGTTTTAAAGTATTTTATTAAGAACGCTCCGGCTCTTCTCCCTCTTCAGGCGACGGCTTCTCCCACTGCCGGTCCTTCTCCCTTCTCCAGTTCTTCTCCTCTCTGCGCTGTCCTCTTTCTCCGCTATCTTCTTGCTCTTTTGCTAGGTTTTCTCGCTCTGTTCTTCTTCCGATGTTGACTCACCGCAATCTCTTGATGTAATGCTGGGTCCGTCATGTGCAATGACTTCTACTGGCATGGGGCGGGGCCACCCGATGACGCAAGTAGGCGGCCACACCCCTTGTAACGTCACCGTCCGGGGCATGATGGGGTCCGCCCCATGCCAATAGAAGTCATTGCACACGGTGGACCCAGGATTACACCGGGAGATGGCGCTGAGTCAACATTGGAAGAAGAACAGAGAGAGGGGACAAGGCCCGGCAGTGAGAGGGGACAAGGCCCGGCAGAGAGAGAGAGAGGGGACAAGGCCCGGCAGAGAGAGGGGACAAGGCCCGGCAGAGAGAGGGGACAAGGCCCGGCAGAGAGAGAGAGAGGGGACAAGGCCCGGCAGAGAGAGAGAGGGGACAAGGCCCGGCAGAGAGAGAGAGGGGACAAGGCCCGGCAGAGAGAGGGGACAAGGCCCGGCAGAGAGAGAGAGAGGGGACAAGGCCTGGCAGAGAGAGAGAGAGGGGACAAGGCCCGGCAGAGAGAGAGAGAGGGGACAAGGCCCGGCAGAGAGAGGGGACAAGGCCCGGCAGAGAGAGAGAGGGGACAAGGCCCGGCAGTGAGAGGGGACAAGGCCCGGCAGTGAGAGAGAGAGGGGACAAGGCCCGGCAGAGAGAGAGAGAGGGGACAAGGCCTGGCAGAGAGAGAGAGGGGACAAGGCCCGGCAGAGAGAGAGAGGGGACAAGGCCCGGCAGAGAGAGAGAGGGGACAAGGCCCGGCAGAGAGAGAGAGAGGGGACAAGGCCCGGCAGAGAGAGAGAGGGGACAAGGCCCGGCAGAGAGAGAGAGAGGGGACAAGGCCCGGCAGAGAGAGAGAGAGGGGACAAGGCCCGGCAGAGAGAGAGAGAGGGGACAAGGCCCGGCAGAGAGAGGGGACAAGGACCGGCAGAGAGAGGAGACAAGGACCGGCAGAGAGAGGAGACAAGGACCGGCAGAGAGAGGAGACAAGGACCGGCAGAGAGAGGAGACAAGGACCGGCAGAGAGAGGAGACAAGGACCGGCAGAGAGAGGAGACAAGGACCGGCAGAGAGAGGAGACAAGGACCGGCAGAGAGAGGAGACAAGGACCGGCAGAGAGAGGAGACAAGGACCGGCAGAGAGAGGAGACAAGGACCGGCAGAGAGAGGAGACAAGGACCGGCAGAGAGAGGAGACAAGGACCGGCAGAGAGAGGAGACAAGGACCGGCAGAGAGAGGAGACAAGGACCGGCAGAGAGAGGGGACAAGGACCGGCAGAGAGAGGGGACAAGGACCGGTGTTCTGCCGAGAAAGTTCCCCTCGGCAGATGATGACCCCCCTGTAGTGCGCAACAAGGGAGCCGCCCAAAGGAGCCGTAGCTGAACACCTGAGTCAGCTGTACACGGCGCCTGCGTGCCAAGACAATATTAAAAAAAGAGACTTTGTAACAGGCCCCTCGCGGGCTAGCCACGCTTCGGGCACAGCCTCGCTACGCTCGGCATCTTAACGTCCTAACTCTATGTCCACTTGGATGGTGGGGCTTTAACATGGACTTAGGTTAGAATGTAGTGCCCAGACGCCGCATACAGCCGACGATCAGCTGTTCTTCTTTGACAATTTTCGGAGGCTCCGTAGTCGTAGAGCCGGAGCTGCCTTAATAAAATACTTTAAAAACCTGTGTAGCGCGTTAATTTTTGTTGGTGAGTCAACAGCGGGTCAGAGGAGGAGCCACTGCGGGACAGAAATGACAGTTGCTCTTTAAAAATTATGATTTAAATCGACTTGATTTAAATCAAATCCTCCCTGCCCCTATGGCATGAATTTGCACCCAGAAGCAGTAGTGTAGCTGTTGACTCTTCTGTGTGTCTTTGAAAAGACAATGCAAAAACAATTAGGCCCAAAATGGAGCAAGGCCTCGCATACTCACAAACCCAAGTGTTTGTATTGAAAGAAGGCAATGAAGCAAGACCATTTAGCAGATGACCTACAAGGTGCTTCAGAGGCAGGAGCAGCAGTGGGACAGTGCTTTCTGTAGGCTGTATTGAAGGAAAATAAGCGCAAAACACACCCAACACATGATTACAGCACTCAGCTGCCTCAGCCTTTACCATGTTAAAAAGATAGTGGCAGCAATTTCAAGCATGAGTCTTCAAAGACACACCAGAGGCTGTGCCACAGCTCTGAACCTGAAAAGCGCTGTGCAGCCAATACAGTACACAGAGGTCTGGAAAGTGCCACAGATGCAGAACTCAGTGCATGAAGGTCACTTTCCAGGTTAGCAATGCAATCTTCAGAGCCACCTTTTCCCGACACAGGGATGCAAAAGGTGTTGTGTGCATTCCTATGCTGGCATGCCATTGTTTATTGAGACACATGCTGCAAGGAAACAGTGTGTGCAGGTGCGGGTCCCCAAACTTACCCTGTGTGCGTTTGGGGACCCGGGCCCACATGTCATAATGGGACACTTTGGCTGTATCTGTGCAGTCCTGTGTCCCAATAGACAATAATAGCGCACTGGCACAGGGATGCACGCAACAGACACAGCCCTGCACAGGACATGTATCCATGTGGACAAGGACTTAAAAAGGCTAGCAGTAGCCAACAGCATAAAAAGCACTATATACATTAAAGAAACCTTCAACCTCTCACTCTCTACTGGCATCTTCCCCAACCCTCTAAAACATGCGCTAGTCACTCCTATAGCAAAAAAGGCATCAGGCCCCACCAATCTTAACTACCTAAGACCCATCTCTTTACTCCCTTTTGCCTCCAAACTCCTTGAACGTTTAGTCTACAACCGACTGAGCGACCACCTCATTGAGAATAACCTTCTTAATCCCCTTCAGTCTGGATTTCGCCCACAGCACTCCACAGAAACTGCTCTCCTAAAACTCACAAACGACTTACTAACAGCCAAAAACAACAGTCATTATTCCATACTCTTACTCTTGGACCTTTCTGCTGCCTTTGATACAGTTGGCCACCCCCTCCTCCTCAAAAAACTCAATTTGCTTGGTCTCCATGGCTGCACCCTCTTTTGGTTCGAATCTTTACAATCTTTCTCAACGCACCTTCAGTGTCACTTACAACTCCACTTCCTCTTCTCCAACTCCTCTTACCATTGGGGTCCCCCAAGGTTCTGTCCTTAGACCTCTACTATCCTCGATCTACACGTCCTCCCTGGGTCAGCTGATAGTCTCCCATGGCTTTCACTACCATTTATATGCTGATAACACCCAAATCTATCTCTCTGCCCCTCAGCTCACCCCATCAATCTCCTCACGCATCATTGATGTGATCTACTAACAGACATATCAGCCTGGATTTCAAACCACTTCCTCAAACTGAATCTATCTATCTAAAACTGAGCTCTTAATATTTCCTCCCCCATGTGCCCCCTCCCCTGACCTCTCTGTCAAGATCAATGGCACATCTATCAGTCTGTCCCCACATGCCAAGGTTCTAGGGGTAAACTTAGACTCTGAACTGTCCTTTCAAGCCCACATACAATCCCTGTCCAAATCATGCCGCCTAAGCCTCCGCAACATTTCGAGAATACGCCCCTTTTTAACTAATGACACCACCAAGCTTCTAATTCATTCCCTGGTCATCTCTCGCCTCGACTACTGCAACTCCCTCCTCATTGGATTACCTTTACATAGACTATCCCCCCCCTTCAGTCCATAATGAATGCCGCTGCAAGACTCATCCACCTTACCAACCATTCAGTGTCCTCCACCTCTCTCTGCCAATCCCTCCACTGGCTTCCACCCACCCAACAAATAAAATTCAAGTACTAACAATAATTTACAAAGCCACCCATAAACTCTGCCCCCAGGTACATCACTAACCTAGTCCCAAAATACCAACCAAGCCGCTCTCTTCTGTCATCCCAAGACCTCCTGCTCTCTAGCTCCCTTGTCAGCTCCTCCCATGCTCGCCTCCAGGATTTCTCCAGAGCTTCTCCCATCCTTTGGAACTCCCTACCCCAATCTGTCTGACTGTCCCCTAATCTATCCATCTTTAGGCAATCCCTGAAAACCCTTCTCTTCAAAGAAGCCTATCCTGCTTCTAACACTGTTTTACTTCCTCCATCAGCTCATCCTCCCACAGCTATTACCTTTTGTATCAACTGACCCTCCCTTTTTAGATTGTAAGCTCTAACGAGCAGGGATCTCGGATTTCTATTGTACCAAATTGGATTGTAACTGTAACGTCTGCCCTCATGTTGTAAAGCGCTGTGCAAACTGTTGGCGCTATATAAAACCTGTAGAATAATAATAATAAAGAAAGGATAAACAGTTATGCCTGGACAAAGTTGGTAACAAACAAGACGGAACATCAGCTGCCCTCACAGGCTGATCCAATACAAGATATTTAGCTGTCGAGGATAAACATTACATGGTAACAGATGCCAAAAAAATACTGTGGTATGTAAAAGTCTGGAGACACAAATGAATGTGCTATGTCAATACCATACATAACGTACACTTGGAAAACACTGAACCTTTTACTGTCATCTGACAAGCCCTCCAAGCTCATCACACACTATTCAGTTAGCCAATTCCTGAAATGTGTTCGGCTTATTGATTTCACTAAAGGCTCAAAGTGGATTTCAAGTCGCATGACAGGAGACATTGTCTTAAAATAAACCAACAAGTAAGTTGCAGTAAGCTCTCTCTCCTCCTCCCAAACACACATTTCATTTCTTGTTTACAAGATTACTTTTCACTGTGCCACACTTTGAAAACATACCATGCAATGGGCTTTTCTATAGTCCATTTAATCCTTCATATTAATAACCTCTACGGTCCATTAAGCGAACCATTCATTCTGCATAGTTACCAAAATGCTCTTACTGGTGATCAGTGGCCTTTATGCTGACATCTCTACTTGACTTTTTATCTTTCAACAGTTTGTGATAAAGCTTCTTTTTGTGCTATAAGCAGATCATTTAGTTGGCATCAGAAGTAAATCGCTCTCATCTAACCCTGCCCTGGGTCACCATGGTGATGTCAGACAGCAGCTTTGTGTTGCTCATCTTAATTGAAATTACTTTTTAATCATTTTTGACTTTAAACACAAGTCACAACGAGGTCCACTGACAGTCTTATATACACGCACAGGTGCTCTTCCTTCAAATGTCATATAAATAAATAACTGAATAGTGACCATGATACATGGATTTTTTAATATTGAACATATACAAAAATGTTAATACTAAAATACTGAAACCACACTATCATATACAGTAAAACCTTGGTTTGAGAGCGATTAGCAAGACAACCAACATTTTAAAATAAATTTTGACTTGATATACAAGTGATGTCTTGATATACAAGTAGCGTCATGTCACAACTGAATATAAAAGAGAAGCGAGGCGCCTCTTAGTGCCGGTTCACACTAGAAGCGGCATGACTTGCAGGTCGCCTCACCGAGGAGACCTGCACGCGACTGCCACGGCGATTGCAAAACGACTTCTGTATAGAAGTCTATGCAAGTCACCCCCAAAGTAGTACAGGAACCTTTTTTCTAAGTCGGAGCGACGCAAGAACGGTTCCATTGTACAGAACGGGAGGCGAATTGTCAGGCGGCTAGATCACCTGACAAGTCGCCCCCGTGTGAACCAGCTCTTAGTGTAGGAATATGGTTACATTTAATGAAGGTAAAAAAACATTTAATCATCAATCATGCGAGTTGCTAAAACAGGTACATCTAAGTATACAGGCATCCAGGGTAAAGCTGTTCACATAGACCATCCCCCGCACCGCCATTGACATTGTCCCTTCCACGCTGCACTCCAAGAGCAGTTCAAGCCTCGCTTTCAGATTGCTCTACTGCAGGGTAGTCTTCCCAGTCATGATTGCAGACTGACAGTGGTGAGAGCCGGCGGTACAGGGGATGGTCTATGTGGACAGCTTTACCCGGATGCCTGCACTTAGATGATTTTTTTTTTTTACACTGTTTGATGGATCACTAGAGAGATATGTAAAGTCCTACCACCAACTTTTTTGCTATATTTTTGAAACAAGTATGATACCCTCCACTGACACAGGTTTCTAGTTGAAACCTCCCCCCACACACATCCAACATATTCTTGATAGTACCCCACGTGATCACACACTCCCACACAACTCTCTTCCCAGACTGGGACTTCATTTGTAATGTGGGGGGAGAGAACTCACAGTACAGTCCCTTTCAGTGCCGGATGTTGGAGCATTTCAGCGCTGGGCACCTTGTTGCCACTCTAATCGGAACACACAATCGGAAATGCCACCAGCAAAACTCAGATGAGAGCTGTTGGTCGGAAAATGCGACCGTGCGTATGCTCCATCGGACTTTTGCTGGTGGAATTGCAGCCAGCAAAAGATTGAGAGTAGGTTCTCTATTGTTCGCTCGGGAAAAGTTCCTATCTGAAAATGTGATCGTCTGTATGCAATTTGGACACGCAAAAAATCACGCATGTTTGGAAACAATTCGACGCATGCTCGGAAGCATTGAACTTCATTTCTTCAGCTCATCATGGGGGTGGTACGTCACCGCGTTCTTGACAGTCGAAAGTTCAGAGAAATTTTGTGTGACCGTTTATATGCAAATCAAGCTTGAGCGGAATTCTGTCGGTAAAACCATCCAAGATTTTTCCGACGGAAATTCTGCTCGTGTGTACGGGGCATAAGGCCCTGTTCACACCTGAATTATTTTCTGCTTGAAGCACAAAATCCTATTCCTTTCAATGCACTTCTGTTCACATCTGTGCCTGTCTGTCACTTGTATTAAAACGTTAGGAGCTCAAAAAAGTACATGAGATTCTTTAAAGTGGATGTAAATCCAATGTCATCCTTTCTAAACTACTGTCATAGGGGTTATCTATAAGGATATACATGCCTCCTGCATGTATCTTTACCTGTTAAATATCTCCCCTCTGTCTGTTATGAGACCCAAAAAACTGCAGATTCTGTGGGTGGGTCTGTTGTCTGGAGCTCGGTGGGTGGAGTCGTGATGTCAGTAGACTCCCCGCCCACCTCTACACTCCCCTTGTCAATATGCATTTCTCCTGTGTATTTCTAACACTGAACTTCTGCTATGATCTCTAACATCCAGTGAAAAGACAGGAAAGTAACCACATGACTTCATCATGCCAAATCATGCTGAGGTGTGGAACATCCAATCCTGGCAGAGCAGCAGAAGAAAGGAGTGGGGGAGGGAATTAAAAAATAATGCATGTCTTAGGCTAGTGCACGAGATATGTAAATCACCTGTCACTCGCAGCAAGGAGGAAGATTTGACAATTTTTCTCCGTCTGTCAAGATTTATCTCACTGAACAATTAGTCCTCATGCACACGGGCGTTTTTACAGCCGCTTTTTTGAGCTTTTTCTGCAGCTTAAAAACACCTATGTTAGTCTATGGCTTCATGCCCACCTAGGCGTTTTTAAGCTGCAAATGGCATACGCATTTTTAAGCTGTAAAAAAAAAAAACCTAGGACCAGTGGGTTCTGAGAGACGTTTTTCAGCTGTAAAAATGCTCTAACGCTGATAAACGCTCAAAAACGTCACTCACCAACGATTAACGTTTTTGATCCATTGCAAAAAAAAAAAAACGCTAACGTGGAAAAACGCTTAAAAATGCTAAAAAACGCTATTGCAAAAATGTTGAAAAAAGCTGAAAAAAGTTTTAAAAAATCACTGCAAAGCTACTGGCGTTTTCATAACATTATTTTAACATCCCGTGTGCATGAGGCCTAAAAGAGGATTGCTCAGAGCTGGATTAACTCTTTGTGGCAAGACTGGGCTCAAATGATAGGAAATCTTATACTCTATATTATGACATAAAAAAAAAAAAAATTGGGGTTTACATCCACTTTATGGCAGATTGGCCCCATAGACTTTAATGGGAACGCCTGAAAAACACTCAACTTAAGCGTTAAGCAAGTGTTTTGTTGCATTTTTTTTTTATGGTAAAACAGCAGCTCTCCACTCCTAATCCCCTAGTGCTTTCTATTGGCTAAAATAAAAACACCTGAAGCTTGAATACACATGCAAAATGCTTGTAATACGCTTGCAAAACTCTCAAATAAAAATGCCTGAAAAACGCTCTGCTCAGGTGTGAATGGGGCCTCCTCACTGGTGCCCAATATCTGTTGTTTGCAAACGCTATAACTTTTGCGCAAACCAATCAATAAATATACCCTTGATTTTTTTTTTTTACCAAAAATATGAAGAATAATATATATTGCCCTAAATTTGTTTTTTTTTTTTTAAACTTTTGGGGATATTAATTATAGCAAAAAGTTAAAAATATTGTTTTTTTTTCAAAATTGTAGTTTTTTGTTTATAAAACGCACAAAATAAAAACCGCAGAAGGTAATCAAATACCACCAAACGAAAGCTCTATTTGTGGGAAAAAACGGACGCAAATTTCGTTTGGGTACAGCGAACGACCGCGCAATTGTCAGTTAAAGCGACACAGTGCCAAATTGTAAAAAGTGTTCTGGTCAGGAAAGGGGTAAAATCTTCCGGGGCTGAAGCGGTTAAGAGGAGTTTGTCAGCTGTGAAAACGCTCGAACTCTGATAAAAGCTGAAAACCGCGGCTATTCAGCGTTTATCAGCTATAAGCTTTTGTGGGAGCATACAGTAGTTTTGCTAAAAAAAAAAAAAAGTTAAAAGCTACAGCTGAAAAACACTACTGCAAAAATGCTAAAATACTCATTCTACAGCTTTTTACAGCGAACGCTACTGCCGTTTTAGAACATCCAGTGTGTATGTGGCCTAAAAGAGGGAGGCGATCAGTCTGCTGCTCTTATTTTTGCAATCCCAGGGTGTAGGGGCCCGGTGATTGCAGTCACATAGAATGTAACAAACCTGGATAGGTTAGGAGTTTGCTAGTTAACCTTTCCACATCGCTGTCCCTGTGCTGTTTGATGGATCTGACCCCCTCTGGCATGTTCCTGTTACAGTGCCAGTAACAAGGCTTAACCCTATTGCTGTCAAATTCCCTGCTACTGTTTCAGCAGACTGATTTAACCCCTTCACTGCAAATGTTACCTATTCCGATTGTTAGACATAGCTGCCAATGTCTTCATCCCTGTATTGATTGCTGGTATGTAATTGTAAACCCTAACAATTATAGGGTTAAATAAATAGAAAAAAGCCTAAAAAAAAAAAAAAAAATGAAAACAGCCACCACAGCTAAGGAATAAAAGCAGCGATATATTAAATGTAACTTTCCCATTCCCCAGCTTACAAATCACTGGCCTTAGTAGCTTTAGAAATACCCATCTACAATCCATGGCTATATACTGCTAATACATGGATGCTAGACTTCCCAGTCAAGTCCCCAGGACCAATCTGATGGGACACCATCCAACTGCAAGCCCAGGAACTATTGGCTTCTCTGTTCTTGGCTTGCACAGCAATCATTAGGTAGGAGACACTTCAACCATCTAGGATTCCTAATTGTTTGATATGTCATATAATCATAATAGAGGTTTTGTAAGAACACATTCGTCAGGTCGTTACTATGATCCAACTCATTATCACACTTGCATTAGTTAAAACAAACTAAAATCATCGCTTCAACAATAAATCTTGTGAACATTACTCCCAATAACTTTCAGCCAGTACTTGGATATCGTTTTGATACCTTTAGGAATTGTGCGCAATAAAATCTAAAATCGTTATAAAAGGCTGTTTAACACAAGCACAAATCGATTTAGCAGAATTTAAAATGAACTTTCACTTTTCGGTGCACTGATCAAAAGAAATGCAGGATTCCAAGAGAGCTGGAGTAAAACAATACAGAGATAATCTTTATCCCCAGGAATTTACAGACTTAACATTCTGAATTCTGCATTCTAGCCAAAGCATCAAGTTTCATGTGCGGCCCTATCTGAGCTGTTCAAAGAAAGACTTCCGAAAACCCACCGATAAGAGCCACTGCAAATGCAACTCGCCCCTGGTTCACACCAGTGTGGTTTTGAATTTGCACTAATAGTGCGATTTCATTAGAAGCTTGCTGATATCTGTGCAACTTCATTAAACAGATTTCAATGCAAACCGCACAAAAATAGCGCAGGAACCTTTTTCAGAGTTGTATCAATTAGAACAGCTCCATTGCCGCAAATGGGGAGTGACTTGTCATTAGGGTTGCAGTATCGGTGCAAATACCGTGCAAATGCTCCGATGCCCAACCCGATACCTGGACAGTCGGGGATGATCGGTGCCGTGGTGGGGGAGTTACAAGCACCGATCTCCCTGTGTGGCTTTAAATAAAGCATCTGCAATAAAGCAATAAAGGCACACCAGTAGATCAGTGATACTAAGTCCTCCCACCACCGCACCGATCGTCCCCAACTGTCCCCTGTATCCTCCTCCGGTTCTCCATTCCGGTCCCCCTCTGTGCTCCTCCCGGATCTGTCAGGATGGAGAGCGGAGAAAGGAGCCGGTATATATGTAATTTACCAGCTCCTACCTTTTCTGAATGGACAGAATCATCGCCTGACAGTTTACTATGCTTCAGTTTCTGAATGGAGAGGAGCCTCTATCTTATGTCTATTCATCTTCAGTGCAGCTGAGGCTGCAGAGAAAAGGACTGGGGAATCTGTGTCCTCAGTCCCATTCCCTGTCTCAAAGTGGAGATGTCAGGGAGCACAACAAAAAAAATATATAAATTGTAAAAAAAAAAATCTACTAACACAGTGCATGCCTCATCAGTGCCACCTATCAGTGCTGCATATTAGTGTCACTGTTACATGACATTAAAAAAAAAAAAAAAAAGTATCGGTATCGTCGAGTACTGGAAGGAAAAAAAAAAAAAAAAAAGTATAGGTACTTGTACTCGGTCTGAAAAAGGGGTATTGGTGCAACCCTACTTGTCATGCGACTTTGAACTGTCAAGTCTCATCTCTCATGACAAGTCGCACTGGTGTGAACCAGGGCTCCAGCGCTGGGATAAAGGACTACATACAAAAACAAAAAAACAACAACTAAATCAACTACCTGAACCTGTCTAGGTTAGCATTCTGTAATTCCCTATACAGCATCACTGACAGGGAAGGAGTAGCACAGTGGTGTAAACACATCCGGACTATATTGATTGGTGAAATACTGTCACCAATACAAGGAAAACATTTACTAGATGGGGAGAGCACAAGAATGACTTCATCAATGCACTGCAGCTCCTTTACTGTCTAGTCAGAAGTCTGGAAAGGAAAGAGGTCTAACCTCAATAGTCATTTCCCCTAAGTCTACTCAAACAGAACTCCAGGTACCTATACCAGAAATGAAATGGGGATGAGCACTGGATTTCACAAGGAATACATGTCGCTTATAAGGCAGGATAAAACTGTGGGGTATGTAACTGAGATGTTCTTACAGTCCCCTTTCACACTGGGGCGGTGGGGGAGTCGGCGGTAAAACAGCGCTTTTTTTAGCGCCGTTTTACAGTCGTTTTTGCGGCGGTATTCGCTGGCTATCGGTGTGGTTTTAACCCCTGCTGGCGGCCGGAAAAGGGTTAAAGCCGCTTGCATATCGCCGCTACCGCGGCAGTATTGCCGCGGTATGGCCGCGCTGCCCCATTGATTTCAATGGGCAGGAGCGTTTTAGGAGCAGTGAATACACCGCTCCTTCACCGCTCCAAAGATGCAGTTTGCAGGAGGTTTTTTTTCTCTCCTGCCAGCGCACCGCTTAAGTGTGAAAGCCCTCGGGGCTTTCACACTGGAGAAACAGCAGCGGCAGTTTTAGGTTGGTTTGCAGGCGCTATTTTTAGTGCAAACCGCCCCAGTGTGAAAGGGGCCTAAGAATTGTCACATAAGGATTCCATGGGATCTGATCATCCACATCCTTGGTTCTTAGGTTGACGAGTTCCTCTGAGCTAGTGAGATCCCTGACAAGTGGGCAAACAATAAGGCTGGGTTCACACCAGTGCGAATTGGATGTGGGGTTTCCAATTCGCATGGCAAGAGATTGTGACCGGCTCTCTATGGAGCGGTGCGAATTGCACAGGAGTCCTGTCCGTTTTCAGGTCTGTTTCAGGTCCGAATTCAGCAAACAATTTGGGATGAAATTGAACCTGAACCAGTGAAATGAAGCACATCAGATTGCTGTTGTGAGCTGCTCCGTTCCTCAGTGTGAACCCAGCCTTAAACAGATGCACAAAGCGGTTTTTAAACTGAATCATTAGGACATTTCTCTTGACTACCTATTGATCAGTCTATCAGGTTAAAGGTTTGCTACAGAGCAGTGTGAAAGGGCCCTAGAAGACTTTACCCCCATACGAGCAATGGGAATTGAGTTTCTATACACGCCAGTAAAATATACCTTTAGATTCCAACTGCAAGTAAGGCAAAATGATACATATAATTAAACACGTATAAACATAAATTTCTCCAGCACAATAGTTAGCAGTATTTAAAAACACTGGTTTTCCAACTAGATACCATATTATTACCAAATAACACCCCTGAAGCAGCCAAGTACTTGTACACAACTTTAGGAGTCAGTATTTCATCTACAAAAAAAGAAAAAAAAAAAGAAAGGTAGCTCCAGTAGATTTTAATCACTGTAGAAGAAATCCAAAACATAGCACAGCTGAAGGCTTTTCCCAACAAGCCATGCGGATTCCCGACCAGAATATAAATCTTTCAAATCTTTCTTCTGCAGTTTATGTTACAAAACAGGATTAGCTTCAGATTACAGGCCTCAAGTATAGTTCTGCCATAAACCCGTATGACAACGTATAGAATGTAGATGATCCTTTAGGTTGTACAAGGATTGTAGTAGGTTATCACTTCAATGGAAATGGGAATCTTCATGAAATCATTAAAGCGGAGTTCCACCCATATTTTCATCTACGCATTTATCGCTACAATCCCGCAAGTTTTTTTTTTAAAAGCTCCATTTACCTTGTTGCTGGGGTGTCTTCCTTTTTCTTCTTCTTTTGGCGCCATGACGAGGTACGTCATATCCTGCGGCACCTTGTCTCCTGGGAGATGTGTGTCATTCCCAGGAGTCAGTGGGCATCGCCACCTGTTGGCATTGCGTTATTTACAAACAGGAAATGACAAGATGCAAGGTGGTGCCAAGCGCCATTTTTGAAAAGGGCAAACAGGTGTTTGTTGCCATTGTCAGTGTTATTATACAGAATAATAACAGAGGAGGCAGCTGCAGTGGCAGATAGAACGGAGATCTGCGTGCATATTTAGAAGAAGATTACTGCACTGGCAACCAGGGACACAATTGTGCGCCGCGCCTTGTATTTAATAAGCATGCGCAAGATCCAGAGGTGCATGCTGGGTAACTGGGAAAATTCACTCCTGTAAGAGTTATTATGGGAAAAAGGTACCGCCACTGATGCTTTATCACCAAGGCTTGTTTCCACAACAACTTAAAATTTTCACGTTACAGGGGTGACAACCCTTCCCTATGCTATCCAAAAAGCTTAAAAACTTTTTTGGCTGCAGCTACACTTAAAAAAAAAAAAAAATGTACCTGTTCAGACTTAAAGATTCAACTTAAGAACAATGGGTTAATTGGCGCTACCTGAAAAACCTAATTGCTAAGCATATATAGGAAAAAACCTTAGAGATGGTTTTATATTGTTACAGTCTTACACACCAATGTGCATATCATCTCAATCAGTATATAAAGGGGGGGGGGATGTCCCAGTAGCTGGTAGCTAGTGGGAATGGGTAGGAGGCGCAAAAGTCACCTGGCAACATTTTATGCAATAAAGTCACCCCTGGGAGTTCCTGACCTGATGCAGATATACGCTTATGGGACTATTGCACTTCACTTTGATTCAATTGCTGCAGTATATGCTGTATCCAGGTCTCACTATATGAACTGTAATGCACCCATATGGTTCACACTCCAAGTTTGATGTATGTACATTTATGGATGTGGTTGATGTAGATATAAATCTATGGGATCAATATACATAACTTTGATACACTTACTGTAGCACATGCTATGTTTCAGCCTTATTGTATTATCTGAGTTGCATCTAAGTGGCTGGTATAATTTAGAGTGTACCTAACTGGTTGATTGCTTGCTATTGGTGCATACAGTTATCACAGTGTATATCTATATACATACAGTGAAACCTCTCTGTCAATATTGCACCAACTCAGGCAATTTACATTTATATTACTCTGCCTACATTTTATATAAAAAAACAATTTTATATTTTATCCTCATATATACAACAACAAAACTTACTGTGTAGGGATCTTAGGATGCCTCCTACCCATTCCCACTAGCTACCAGCTACTGGGACATTTCCCCCCCCCCCCCTTTTATATACTGATTGAGATGATATGCACATTGGTGTGTAAGACTGTAACAATATAAAACCATCTCTAAGGTTTTTTCCTATATATGCTTAGCAATTAGGTTTTTCAGGTAGCGCCAATTAACCCATTTTTCTGATAGTTCACGTATGGTTAGCAGAGTACCCCCTGTGAGTACTCTGCGTAAGGGAGGCAGCAACCTGTTCTCTTGCCCCATAGGCCTATCCTAAAGCGCAGTTTTTTTACGTGGTACTGATTACAACTTAAGAACAAACCTACAGACCCAATCTTGTTTGTAACCCGGGGACCGCTTGTATTTAGCATTTGTAACATTAGGTTAGATGAACATCTCGGATGCCATGAAAAAAAAAAAAAAAAAAAAAAAATTAAAAATAAATAAATTTATGGCTGGAACTCAGCTTTAAGAATACAAATCAAAGTGGACATGCACCTCGGCAGGTGGGTGTTTTGACTTCGGGGAATTATCCGCCCTAATGCCAAAACAAACTACACTGGGAATCTGTTCTGCATTCCATACTTTACATGGGTTTTTTTTCCAATATACTGTATAGTTGCAGTTAGGGCCCTTCACACCGGTGCACTTAAAATGTGGTATGCTTTTTACAAAAATCGCAATTATTAATACCCTTTTAATAGGGTTTTGATGCACTTTCTAGTTTCCCCAACTCCCAGCATGCTACTGTGAAACAGACATGCAACTCAAAAAAAAAAAAAGCGATGCACTTTTTGATGAGTTTCCCTTGACTTCTGATAGGTGTTTTCTTTTTTTTTTTTTTTTGTGCACTTTTGAAAAGTGCACCAAAGATGCAGCATGCAGGACTTTTACAAAAAAGCAGCGCAGCAATGCGAACGCCTGCATAGAATTTACAGGTGAATCATTTTCATTGCGCTTGAAAGCATGGCAAAAGTGCACCAGTGTGAAAAGGGCCTTACTGGCTTTATATTTATCCATCCAAGGTTCAGTTTTCAATGTTGAACATACTATATTATCCTTTATCTACCATTAAAACACCAACAAGGAACACTATCTTCTGCAGTCAACCTCACTTATCTGCAACACACTGAAATCAATGTGTTGCTAAAGAAATAATGGCCAACAAGCAGTTTGAGAAGTACAGCCAAAGCTCGTTTGGCTGTACTTCTCCTGTGGATCACAGGAGTGCAGTTCATTCTGACCCATTTTCAGCAGACAGTGGGCTGTAGCCTGCTGTCGGCTGACGTCACAGAGTCGGTCTAGGCTCGGAAAAGATCACGACAATGAAGTTGGGATCCGCCCACATGCCTGGACCAGCACCCGGCTCAACCTCTCAACGCTGAGAGCATGAGCCGGCCGCTCCTGTCCTCTCCACAATGCCGAACTCCAGTGGGCGAAGAGGGGGCAGAGCAGACAGCGGAGACTGACAGACACCAGCTCTCTGCTCACGGAGCCCTGAGAACTGAGTAATCAGTGGCATTTAATCGCTCAGTTCTCAGTGTTAGAACCAGCAGGGGACAAGTATGATTCAGAAAAAAAAGACAAACCTTCATACTTCTCCTTTAAAGGAAAATGCTAGTTGCCCAACTGTCCTCCTGATGCATAAACTTTGGTTCCCAAGTCCCTGAGCTGGAGCAAGTAGAGATCAGAGACTCAGACTTTTAGATTTAGACATTCATTTACAGCATGCACATTCTCCTGATCTGCAGTCTTTTTTTGCAGTCGCATTCTATCAGCTCAGCATGCACACCAGCATTGCTTTTCTTTTGCCGGTTTGGTGATGGTGACAACAGTGGGCCACGCCTACATATGGGATCTTGCACACAGACAGCTGAACCAGTTTAATGCACTTGCCGGCGTATTTTCTCTACCCAGGCAGCCTGGGTACAGCGTAGAGCCTCCCACCGACATGAACGGCTGTGCACTGCTGTACTCGTATTAGGAGGTGCGATCATAAAAATGGCGTACAGGGCATATGCAAAACATTCGAAAGCTTTTCACTTTTTTGACTACACCCACATGCTGTACTCTTAGCAATGGGAGGCTGTATGATGTACCCGGGCTGCCTGAGCAGAGTAAATATGCTGGAAATTATGATTAATGGGCTCAGCCGCCCGTGTACAAGATCCCAAAAGGATATTTCCATCAAAGGACCTGTATGACATAGTGACCATGCAGGAGCAGAAAGACAAGGACAAAGCGCTGTCACTAGAAAAGGAAGTGCCTTAATAACGACCTTGATGACGGTACCATCTGCAGATGCAGATTTAAAAATATAAACAATAACTTTTGAGAATTACATCACTATCAATATTCTACAGGGTTTATACAGCACGTTACAATATAAAGGGAGACCCGCCACATGCTGGGCTGGGTCCATTACTTGTACCAGCACATTGGTGTCCACTGATACCAATGCCGGGGTTATTATTACACAATCTGACGCCAATGCTGAGGGTTATTGTTACTGACAACCCTCAAGAGAATGAGGTTTTTTTGCACACGGTTTTTCACAGGTTGTTAAAGTGAGCCTATCAGGAGCTTTTTGGAGACCGGACTGTACACCAAAGCATAGGATTTGGCTTGTTGAGCGTTGTGGAAGTTTGAGTTTCAGGAGGAGAATCGTAGTGCTTTATCGCTTGATTAATTCCAGTTACATACAAATTATCTTCCTTTTTTTTTTTCTTTTCTTCCAATTTCAAAGCTGCAGGCAGATGCCCCAAGGGCTAAAATATTTAGGATTTCCACACGCTTTATTCTTCTCAACTGAGATTCAGGTGATCTTTGTTTATTCTATCAATCGTAGGGAATGACTGCTTGATACTGAAGGACATTCAGGTCCACTGCAAACCCTCTTGGCAGGCAATGAATTTTACGTAAAACAGATCAACGTTTTGTAGATGATTCTGAATACAAGGTAAACACAATAATCCCATACATGTACACACATGACCCACAGGGTTTATACAGCCCTGGACACATTTGTTGGTACCCATACAGCTCATTGAAACAATGCTCTATTCCTCCTGGAAGGTGACGATGTTAAAAGCAATTGTCTCCTTTATACCTGCATACATTTGACATGTCAGAGGAAATAAAAAAAAAAAAAAAAAGAAGAAGTGGAAATAGACATATTATAAAGGGGGGGGGGGGAGATGGGGGGGACTCCAAAATTCTGTGCACCAATGAATTTTTAAAATAATATTTTAAAATAAAATAATCTGGGTCCCCTATATTCAGTGGGTTCTGGGGGACAGAAAGCAGACTATCTAACCACTTTCAGGTTTAGGCAGATTAATCCGCAGCAGAGCTCCCGACCGGCCCCAGTGTACTGTGTTCAGTGGGTGCCGGTGTTCTGCCTGCGCAGTAGGATCCGGCGGAAATAGCCGAAGCGGAATAGCTGAAAATCAGCTGTACACGGCGCCTGTAAGAGGACCCCTCGCGGGCTCGCTTCACTCGCCACGCTTCGGGCGGCCTCGCTTCGCTCGGCTCTTTTAGATTCCCCCTCTAGGTTCACTTGGATGGTGGGGAAGGAACCTAGACCTAGGGCGCAGGCGCCGTGTACAGCTGATTGAAGCGCTTGAGCTTCGGCTATCTCCGGCGGCTGACAGTAGTTCGTACTGCGCAGGCGCTGCGCCTGCGCAGTACAGGGGGGGAACTTATCCGCTGAGGGAGCTTTCTCGGCAAGACACCGGCCTTCAATGTAATCATGTGGAGCTCTGCTGTGGATTAATCCGCCTAAACCCAAAAACACGAACTAAACATAGGAGACCCGGAAAAGTTTTATTTTAAAAATCATTGGTACACAGAATTGGAGTCCCTGGCTGCTCTATCTGAAATGTCTCAGCTGAAATGTCATTGATTGCTAAGGACACAGCGGCCCTGCTCCTTGAAGCGGAGTTCCGCCAAATTTTTTTAATTTTTTTTTTTAAAGTCAGCAGCTACAAATACTGCAGCTGCTGACTTTTAAAATAAAAACACTTACCTGTCCAGGGGCCCGCGATGTTGGCACCCGAAGCCAATCTGTCCTTCAGCTCTCGGGTGAAGGCACTGTCATCTTCGGTAAGGGAATCAGGAAGTGAAGCCTTGCGGCTGCACAGCCTGGTTCCCTACTGCGCATGCACGAGTCGCCCTGCGTAATCCTAGTGGTCCCTGTTGTCTTCTGGGACCTATGTGTCTCCCAGAAGACAGCGGGGGGGGTGGAGGAGGCGTAGGACATGGCGTAGCTATCCGCAGATACTGCGGCTATCTATGCCCAGAAGTGGGAGCAAATAACTGGATTAGACATGTGTCTGCTCCCCCCTGAAAGGTGCCAAATGTGACACAGGAGGGGGGGAGGATTACGAAAAGCGGAAGTTCCATTTTGGGTGGAACTCCGCTTTAACAATAATTGCCTACATTCTTTTCTTTATATTTCAGTTATTAGTGGGGAAATCCCACTGACAGCTAAAAGAACCGAAGAAGAAGAAGAAGGTATCGGTTTCAGATAGCAGAGCATTTGCATTAGTACTGATACCGGTATCATAGCAACCCTAGTATCAGTGATATTTCAAATGAACTTTTCTGTACTTGGTATCAAACACATCTTCAGGCTAGGTTCACACGAAGATCGCATGCGGCTCACAGCAGGGGTCCGGTGTGTCCCTCCGTTCTCCATTTCAGGGACTAATCTGGGCCAAATTTTTGCCTGAATTTGGACCTGAAAAACTGAGCCAAAGGACCCCTGTGCAATTTGCTCTGCAGCCGCCACAGAGATGTGTGAACCGGCTCCATTGAGAGCCAGTCATAATTTCCTGTCATGCGAATTGGATGCGGGAAAATCCACATCCAATGTGCACTAGTGTAAAGCCAGCCTTAATCATTTCAGCCCTGAAAGGATTTGCCCCCTTCCTGACCAGGCCATTTTTTGCGATATGGCACTCCGTTGTTTTAACTGAAAATTGTGCGGTCGTGTGACGCCGTACCCAAATAAAATGTATGTCCTTTTTTTTCCCCACAAATAGAGCTTTCTTTTGGTGGTATTTAAAGCGGAGCTCCACCCGATTTTATAACATTAGCTCAAGCCGATTCCCTCAATGTTTTCATTTAAAAACGGAACAATTTTTTTGTTTTTTTCTACCATACCTTAGTTTTGCAGATCTTCATCTTTATTTCCTGTGTGTGGTTTTTGTGGATATGGGTGTGAATAGTGCGGCTATTTCGTCATTTCCTTTTAGCCGCACTGACTCCTGGGAGCTTGTGTCATTGTTCCCAGGAGTCAGTGCGGAGGCCTGGCGCGAGTTATCGCGGGATTTCAATATCGGAAGTGACGCCATCATCTCCGTTGCCATCACAACGGGGCGGGACTTCCTACGACGCCGCCCGTTGTGATGGCAACCTAAGCTGTTGACGGCGCTCCGATTTGAGGTTACTGCGCATGCGCAAGATCGGTGATAGAATGAGCAGTGCATGCTGGTTGATCAGCAGCACAGAGGAGGATGCCTGTGAAAGTTTATTTATTGTGAGAAAACGGACAGCAGAAATCACAAAAAACGGAACAAGTGAGTTATACATTTAAACATCATAACCTTTGTCATTTTTTTTTTTTTTTTTGGCAAAAACAGAGACAGTGGAAATTCTGCTTTAATCACCTCTACGGTGTTTATTTTTTGCTCTATAAACAAAACAACAAAAAAAAGCGACAATTTTGAAAAAAAAAAAAAAAACAAAAACACAATATTTTGTACTTTTTGCTATAATATCCAAAAAAAAAACGCAATAAGCATATATTGATTGGTTTGCGCAAACGATATAGGGTCTACAAAATAGGGGATAGATTTATCGCACTTTTATCATTTTTTTTACTAGTAATGGCGGTGGTCAGTGATTTTTATCGTGACTGCGACATTGCGGCGGACAGATTGGACACCTTTGACATTTTTTTGAGACCATTGTCATTTACACAGCGATCAGAGCTAAAAAAGAGCCACTGATTACTGTATAAATGTCATTGGCAGGGAAGGGGTTAACACTAGGGGGCGATCAAGGGGTTAACTGTGTTTCCTAGGTGTGTCCTAACTGTGGGGGGGTGGGGGGGTGGGCCTGACTAGGGGAGGAGACCGATCGGTGTTCCTACTTAGTAGGAGCACATGATCTGTCTCCTCTCCCCTGAGAAAACTGGGATTTGTGAGTTTACATACACAGATCCCAGTTCTCACTCTGCCACGAGCGATCGCGGGTGCCTGCTAAAGCATCTTAAAGAGCCAAAGTACAGCTATGATGGCTTGCGCAGGGGAGCATAACTGCGGTGGCTGGTCGGGAAGGGGTTAATCTTGTAATTAGTCAGTCAGCATATTTAAAAGGAGAATTCCAGATATTGATATTTTATACATAGTTACATTGATCCAGCTTGGATCATTGTAACTATGTATATACCATACCTGGTCTATGTACCTGGCAGGAAGCTATTTTATTTCATTGTACTGCAAGCAGAAACATATGAAAGCTGTAACCAAAGAGGATTTCATAGGTCAGGACAGATACTTTATTCACGGTCCAGTATTAGACCATGTTCCAGTTCTAGGGACATCCTAGAAACAATTCCAACAAACTGGTGAAACTCTATGGCCTGTAAACTTCTCATGTGTGCTGCTTATCACTTCAAATGTAAAATAACAATGTACCTATGATGCAAAAATGTTTGTTAAAGATGTAATAAATTTAAAGTGTGGGCTCGATCCTGAGCCGCACTGTGTGCATCTATTGACACAGATAGTGCAGCTCAGCCCCCTCATTACTAGATTTGATTGATGGCAATGGGAGCCAATTGCTCCCATTGCTGTCACAGAGTACAGTGAGGGAGGGAGAAAGAGCCTCGCCGCTGTTCTAAGGTACGCAGCTGGACTGAGATAGGCTATTTAGGGGGCTGGAGGGGGAAAGCTGCACCTAAAAGTTTTTACCTTATTGCAGAGAATGCATTAAAGAGGTGTTCCGCCCCCCTCCAAAAATTAAAAATCAGCAGCTACAAATACTGTAGCGGCTGACTTTTAATATAAGGACGCTTACCTGTCCAGGGCTCCTGAGATGTTGGCACCCCAGTCGATTTTCAGATTGGCTGTCGGGTGCTGCCACCGCCATTTCTGGTGAGGGAAACCAGCAGCTTTACAGCTCGTTCCGTACTGCACATGCGCAAAATGCTTTCTAATTGGCCCGGCGGCAGGGGAAGGAGGCCGAACTTCGGAGGGACGGCACTGTCTTCCAAACGTGGGGAAGGGTACCTGCCAAAAACACCCGACCCCCCACCTCCGAAAGGGGGGGAATAATAAGCAGAGGTTCAACTTTTGGGTGGAACTCCACTTTAAGGTTAAGAAAAAAAAAAAATAAAAAAAACCTTTTAGTCTTTAGAACCACTTTAATAGAAATTTACTGTAGCCTTTATGAAGAAACACGGAACTGGCATGAGGGGGAAGATCCATTTTTTTTGCAATCTCTGAGCTGCAGGGGGGGGGGGGGTAGCTGCTCTTCTATAGTCACTTACAGTTAGTGCCTCCCTCCCTCTTGGAAGAGAGATCTATTCTATATATTAGATGATGGCTCACTCTACCATGATTCATAGTCAGCAACCTGAAGTCACAGAACATTACACTGGAGTCAGTTCCTGTATATTTTCTGCATTTTACAGACACAGTGAGGCCTCATTCATATGGCCATTCTTGCCAGCAATATCCTGCGTAAAAAGTTGTCTGTATGTTGCCCATATGTCCTGTAACATTTACATGCAATACAGTCATCGAAAATGGACCTTACTGGCTGCTGCTACTGCTCAGGACCAATATGTGAAGAGTAATGCGTAGGCAGCGTGCCGCTGATTACCCACTACTGGTTGGGTATATCTCCCCCTGAACGAGTAATTCATTCATTATTCATGTTCTGAATAACTGAAGGCCAAAAGGTCATTCTGCGCATGCGCCGTCACAAAATAAAATGACTCCTTCAGGAGACATTAAACATTAGCACAAACACTTACATCCATACAGCATAAATATGGCCCAGACACCGAATTCATGCAGATTTTTTTTTTTCCCCCTTTACGCTGCTCAAAGTGGCACATTACACTGCCCAGTGTAGCTGTATCAATGGGCCCACAGCCTTCTATACTGCCGTATACAACACTATGCATACAGTAGTGTTGCACCGATACCTGAGCTGTCAGTGGGTCACCCCAGGTGTTAAAGAAGTCTGGTAATTGGAGCTGTCAAAAAAAAAAAAAATGTTTATTACCAACATTGCTCAGCCCTGAAACACTAAAATAAAAAAAAAAACATTGTTTCTTTTTGTATATTTCTGTTTCTTCATCTGCAGATCAAAGGGATGAAGAAATGTTCCTCTGTTTAACCCCTTAATAAACCTTAATTTACTCTAATCAGCCTTAATTAACTCCCTATTCTCCTCCATTTATTATTTTCCTGCTTTTTTTCCTTTTGTTCACGTCTATTTTATAAACGATAAACAATTAAAACTTTTTTTTTTGTTTGCTTTGTTAGTGAATATTTTTACACATATATATTAAAATATATTTTCACAAAATTTCACATTGAAAAAGCTCTAAAAAAAAAAAAAAAAAAAATCAATTTATTTCATTTGTAAATAACTTTTCAATGCTTTGTACCATTGCTGACAGCTGAAGTTAAAACAAAACAGTTGCGGTAGGTATCGGTGATTGGTATCGGCGAGTACTAAAAAAAAAAAAAAAGTATTGGTACTCATTGGAAAAAAAAAAAATGGTATTGGTGCATCCATAGTATACAGTGTTTTTGACACCCATGTGAATGAGCCCCTACACGCTGGTAATGATACACTTTGGCACTTTTTTTTCTAACTACCCTAGCTCCAAAAAAGTTACCACCCCCCCCCCTTCATGACCAGGCCATTTTTTGCTATTCAGCACTGCGCTACTTTATAATTGCGCGGCCATGCAAACTGTACGCCAATAAAATTTATATCATTTTTTCAAGCAAATAGCGTGTTTTTTATGGTATTTGATCATAACCGAGCTTTTTACAATATAAGCAAAAAAAGAAAATTTTGGGGAAAAAAAAAAAAAAAATGTACTTTCTGCTATGAAACATATCCAATAATAAAATTCCTGCATACATTTTGGCATAAATTTGTATTCTGCTACATGTCTTTGGTAAAAAAATAAAATACAATCTTAATAAGCATATATCAATTGGTTTGCATAAAAGTTATAGCGTCTACTATGGGATATATACTGGAGTTTTGATACTACTAATGGTCCGTGATTACCAACTTATAAAGGGACTGCGATAGTGCGGCAGACAATCAGACACGGAAACTGAGTGCGAACTAGCTGGCAGTGAAACCAATACAGTGATCATGCTATACACTGTCACTGTTCTAATGACACTGGCTGGGAAGGGGTTAACATCTCAGGTAATCAAAGGTTTAAATGTGTGCCTAACAGATCGATTTGGATCTTATCCCTGCTTTGCATGCACATGCCCTAAACCCAGAACCAGGCAGCCATAACAGTACATCACTTTGCCTGTATGGGGCGCCCATCCGCAGTACATTGTGGGTGGGCGGTCTGCAAATGGTTATACGAAGAAACAAACAGTCGCCCGTGGAACTTTAAATGAAGTGTCCATGATGATCAAAAGGTAAACAAGATTTATGAGTATAAAAAAGTAACAGCCAGAACCAATAATCCCATACTTACTTGTCAGACGATTGGCTTCAGCGGCTGATCCCAAGCAAGGGTCAGCGAAGGACATCTCCCCCGGGAGCTGAAGGGACGAGGACCACAGCGTGGAGGACCGAGGCCGGATGCAGGGCAGGCATGGCAAAGAAATGGAAAAGAAAGTGTGGACCCAAATCCCGCCCATGAATCTTGCAAGGCGTATGCACTGTAATAAGATGTATGAGTATGTGTGTAAATCTAAGACAGCTAATATAGCAGTATGCTGAGGGTATATGATTGTGTACAAAGCATTCAAGGGTGTCCTGCATGGGGAAGGTGGTGTGAGGGGCAAGAAAGATGTAGAAGAGTAGTGTGTGACCCAGGCGTTTGGGGTGAATGGCGATTGCGTGCTGCCGCGTCATGGCGGGCGCATTGTGGGTCCTCCCCTTGACTGCCAGACGCATCACTTTGCCTGTATGGGGCGCCCATCCGCAGTACATTGTGGGTGGGCGGTCTGCAAATGGTTATAAAGGGGCGGAGGCTGCGGCAGACGTCCGGGTATTTAGGCGAACTTTCCTTTCACCTTGTCCCTTCAATACACAGGGGAGAGGTTCAACCACCCTGGTAGGTACTATGATAATTTTTATACCTATATACATTATCTCACTAGTACACTAATCTATCTCCTCACGTACACCGTGGGGCATTACTTTCACCCATACACTTTTTTCATCTCTTTTCATTTTCCCCCTTTTTCCCTTGGGTTTTTTTCGTTACATTACAGCTTATTCAGTTTCACTTTTTACTTTTTTCATTTTCCAACATTTCTTTACTTTCTCACCTCTTTCCTTACTTCTTTCTCACTCCTCTTCTACATCTCTTCCTTTCCCCTCACACCACCTCCCCCATGCTCTGCAGGACACCCTTGAATGCTTTGTACCTAAGTACACAATCATATACCCTCAGGATACTGCTATATTAGCTATCTTTGATTTACACACATACACATACTCATACATCTTATTACAGTGAGTACGCCTTGCAAGATTCATGGGCGGGATTTGGGTCCACACTTTCTTTTCCATTTCTTTGCCATGCCTGCCCTGCATCCGGCCTCAGTCCTCCACGCTGTGGTCCTCGTCCCTTCAGCTCCCGGGGGAGATGTCCTTCGCTGACCCTTGCTTGGGATCAGCCTCTGAAGCCAATCGTCTGACAAGTAAGTATGGGATTATTGGTTCTGGCTGCATGTTCTTGTCCAATCATAACCTATACTCCAATATATATCTTACTTGTTGTTACAGACATCAGATATACACATCAGCCGCTGAAGAAGCGAGTAGAGCTTATGAAACGCATCAGGTTAGAGATGTATTATGTATATCTGTATTCTTAATACTTTATGATGTTATATATAGGGATGCACCGAAATTTCGGCCGCCGAAACAAGTTGGCCGAAAATGGCCTTTTCGGCAATTTCCTGAAAGAGAAACGTTGCCGATAATGGCGCTGAAAAAAAAGGGGCAGGCCATCCCACCGGTTGGCCGCACACGTTTCATCCCGCGCGTCCCTCTCAGTTTTCCCTCCCTCCTCTCACTCCTGTACTTCACAGCCGCTGTGTGTCAGAGCTGGATCTGAATCGCCGTGCAGCCGATGCAACGATGTCCCGCCTCCTAGACCGCCTCTTGTGATAGACGGCACTCTGATCCAATGCTAGGAATCATTGTGCCGTGTGTCATAGGAGGCGGGACATTGGCTGCACGGTGATTCAGATCCAGCTCTGACACACAGCGTGTGAGCGTGGCATTCATTACCAGGCACTGGGGAGGCTGTGTAGGAGAGGAGGAGGAGGAGGAGGAGGAGGAGGAGGAGGGAGGGTAGACTGAGGGGCGTACTGGGATGAAATTGGCTGCACGGCGATTCAGATCTGACACACAGTGTGACATTGAATTACCAGGCACTGGGGAGGCTGTAAACGATAGGCACTGGCAGGCTGCTACATATGGACACAGGCACTGGTGAGGCTGCATGATGGGCACAGACAGGCTGCTACAACTGACTGGTAGGCTGCATCTGACAGGCACTTATGAAGCTGCATTTGATGGACACTGGTGAGGCTGCATTGATCTCCTGTACTACGTCTGCAGTCTCTGACCATCTCCTGTACCATGTCCCCAGTCTCTGACCATCTCCTGAATAAAAATATTTTTTAAAAACAGTCACTTTCTGTTTCGGTGCTGTTTCGGTATCGATTTCGGTTATCGGGATCAAGGAAGATTTATTTTCTGTATCGGTTTCAGCACCAAAAAACCCATTCGGTGCATCCCTAGTTATATCATTATGGCTATGCTTAGAGGATTATTATGCTATGTTGCTGTTCTTATGAATCTGTCACCCATGCTCATGTCTTGTATTGGATGATATTGATACCATTCAAACAAACTTTGTTACTTTTTTATACTCATAAATCTTGTTTACCTTTTGATCATCATGGACACTTCATTTAAAGTTCCACGGGCGACTGTTTGTTTCTTCATGTAATATACGGATGGAGGTGTTTCATGTTAGGGGGCCGCTTTCAGACTTCATTTTTTAAATTTTTTGCAAAGGGTTATACAAACATTTACCATTATTTTGTTGTAAAGAAAAAAAAAAAGTGTATCTTACTAGTTTTACTGGTGTATTGCAAAAGCTTCCTGGTCATGGTTGATTGCAACCACCTGTAAGCAACCAAGGGATGAGGAGAGGTTCTGGTTATCAAAGCCTGCAGTACCACCAGCCACCACTAGAGGGACACTCATCCAAAATCTAGCTGGCTGGACACACACAGGCAGATACAAATCTTGCATACAATAGGTACTGTAGCAGCTAGGTGATCCCTACGTGCCTCCAAGATTCCCAAAAGTTATCCTGTCAGCTGGCATCCTTGCATGTTTTCCCCTTTCCCACTGCCAACAACCAAACACACAACTCAGGGTAGGCTTGCCACCACCCAGTGTGTCAAGCTGACTGCTCTGCAAGGTGCACACACACACAGGCATCCTTGTTGTTGGCAATAACATATGGCAGTTACAATAGCTTTCAATGACACTAATCTGCATGCAGTCAGACTGGCCATCCTGGTCTTTATCAGCCAAACATGATAGCACAGCCACAGGATGCAGTCCCACACAAATTTGCGGCAAACTTACAATTAAGCATACAGGCACTAGTAATATAATGCAGTCTTCGCTCTAGGAATTATGACTTATTAACTTAGTACACAGAAGGCCACCTACTAATTTTGTATATTTAATATCCCTAGGCAAGCAATGCACAGAAATATATAAAAAAAAAAAAAAAAAGAAGTAGTAAACACAAAAAACAAAGAAAATCACAAATATTGCCTATTTAACCACTTCAGCCCCGGAAGATTTGGCTGCTCAATGACCAGAGCACTTTTTGCAATACGGCACTGCGTCGCTTTAACTGACAATTGTGCGGTCACGTGACGCTGTACCCAAACAAAATTGACGTCCTTTTTTTCCCCACAAATAGAGCTTTCTTTTGGTGGTATTTGATCGCTGAGGTTTTTATTTTTTGCGCTATAAACAATATTTTGTACTTTTTGCTATAATAAATATCCATTTTTTTTTTTTTTTTTTTAAAAGCTAATTTTTTTCCTCAGTTTTGGCCAGTATGTATTCTTCTACATATTTTTGGTAATAAAAAAAATCCCAATAAGAGTATATTGATTGGTTTGCGCAAAAGTTATAGTGTGTACAAAATAGGGTATAGATTTGTCTCATTTTTATTATTATTATTATTTTTTTTTACTAGTAATGGCGATGATCTGCAATTTTTATTGGGACTGCATCAGACACTTGACACATTGTTGGGACGATTGACACTTATACAGCGATCATTGCTATAAAATGCACTGGTTACTGTATAAATGTCCCTGGCAGGGAAGGGGTTAACACTGGGGGGCAATCAAGGGGTTAACTGTGTTCCCTGACTGTGTGTTCTAACTGTAGGGGGAGGTAACTGACTATAGGAGGTGACAGATCACCTCACAGTTCCTAGCTATTAGGAACTCACAATCTGCATCTCCTCTCAAAACAGAACACACGACCCTGTTCTGCCGCTCGTGGCTGGCCGTCATCACGACTGTCGGCCATGAGCATCGGCACCCCTCGCAGTGCAGCGGGCGCGCCTGCTATCACGCTTAAAGAAGTCAACGTACAGCTACAACAGCTCGTGGGATTGTGCCATCCTGCAAGACTATAATGACGGCAGCTGGTCGGCAAGTAGTTAAAATAAATTTTACCATCTGAGCGCTAAGGCTTCATTGACACTATTGTGATTACAGAGGTGACTTGAGTCGCACAGTCGAACCACAATGGGAAATCACATTATTTTCAATGGCGACCTTTCACATCAATGCGATACAGCACAGGGCGATTTTGGAAAAGGTTCCTGTACTAGTTTGATGTGATTCCAGCACAATTTTGGCTCCACGGAATATGCAAACCACATGCAAGTTGCAATTAAAAGGGTTGTAAAACCCACGCGTTTTTCACCTTAATGCATTAAGGTGAAAAACATTTTGTGCTGCAGCTGCCCCCCAGACCCCCCCCCCCCCCCGCCTTTTTTTCTTACCTGAGCCCAATCATTCAAGCAATGGAGATAAGCACAGCAGCTCCAGCCGCTGTCTCGGGTTCCTCATTGGATAGATTGCTAGCAGCAGGAGCCATTGGCTGTCGGCATCAATGGACGCAGCAGCAGGACTCGGGACTGCGACCACACGAGTTCCCCCATGGAAAGCAGTTCTCCGTGGGGGCACTTGAGAAGAGGAGGAGCCAGGAGTATCAGAAAAAGAGGATCGGGGCCGCTCTGTGCAAAACCCTTGCACAGAGGAGGGAAGTATGGCTTTTTTTTTTGTTAAAATAACAAACGAAGCTTTACAATCACTTTAAGGTTTCTTCCAACTATAGGACTTGAATTGTCTCAAGAATTGTACCAAAATTTGGTCTACTGTTAAAATTCAACTTTTATTATAAAACAAGTGCAATTTCAGCTTAGTAACATACATTTTACAGGTATACTACATAATACAGAAACATCAAAACTTTTTTCATTCCATATGTATCCATATTAAGTTTTATGTTTCCATATTATGTAATATACCAGTAAAACGTACAACAGTAAGTTCAAACGGTTTTAAATGTTTTATAATAAAAGTTGCATTTCAACAGTAGAGCATATTTTGATACAGATCTTGGCTTTCTTTTGCTGGCATTTAATCACCACTGGACTTTTTATTTTTAGTGATATAAACAAAAAAAAGTTAAGCTTTTACTTTCTGCAGTATAAAAATAAAATCAAAATCCTTCATGAATTTTGGCCAAAATTCTGCTACGTCTGATAAAAAAAAAAAAAAAAAATCAATAAGTGTATATTGACTGGTTTGCATGAAAGTTATAGCATCTACAAACTCTTGTACACTGGAAATTTTTTTTATACTAGTAATGTGAAAATGTGATAGTTCCAAGGTCAATCTGACACTAACTGACATATGGGGGGGGGACTAATTGCCATCACTAGTGAAACAAATACAGTGATCAGTGCTAACAGAATACACTGTACTAATGACACAGGCTGATAAGGGGTACTGAGAAGGTACATCTAGGGTACTCAAGGGGTTAAATGTGTGCCTAACTATGTGTAACGTGTACAGTGTGTTGATTCTTACTAAACCTACTACTTTGCAGGGATGAGAAACAGAGGGATTGTTGCAGGGGGTGGGGGGCAGGGTTCACCTCTCCCACTGCCTAAAAAAGTAGTGGTGATCCCGTGGCTGCCGGGACTTTTATTAGACACAGAATCGCCTGCAGTACAAAAAAAATACCAGGGTTATGGCAGCTGTACTGTGGACGGTCTTGAAGCGGTTAAAAATAGCGTTAGGCTAAATTTAGACCTGCAGTGGGGGGGGTTGTTAAAAATACATAGTTAAGCCACGTTTTTAACGTGACCCCCCCCCCCCCTCAAGCTGGGAATGGCAGCACATGGGGGTTATTTACATGCTGCAGTCATGATGCTTTGCGTCATGTCCTCAGCAAAAGCTGCAAAATATATTGCATAAGGCAGGCAGCAAGCTCGCCAAGCGTGACCCATTCAAGTAAACAGGGAAGCACCACACATGCACACAATGTAACACCGCCTCCTCACCACCTTACAATCGCTTCTGAAAAACAGCCTCAGAGGAGCTGTGAATTTAGATAAACGTCTATATCTACTCTTACTGTACATAAAAAGCATACATATTATTCAGTGGTTTGTCTGGTTTAAAGTGACACTATAATTATGGTTTATGAAATAGTGTTTTTTTTCTTTAATTTTGTGCTTTTTTTATTTTTATTGCAGCTTTCAAAGTTAACAGTACATAACAGCCTATTGGGCATACCCAGGCTCAATTGCATAGCAAAAAACAAAAAACAAAACAAAAAACAAAACAGGGAAAAAAAGCACAATGAAATCACAATAAAAGCAACCTAAGCAATCTAAAATCCTAAACTATCGAAAAATTGGTATACTCTAACCGCCCACGCAGGATGAAATATTAGGATTCTTATTGGCCACTCTCCCTCTCAAACATCCTACAGAGTTTGACTTGGGTGCTTCATCTGACGTTCCCCCTGTGCAGATCTCGGGTCCCAAGAGAGCCAGGTTGCACATCTGTGCGGTTTCCCCAGTCATGTTTGTACCTGTGGGGTTTCCTACGCATGCAAGCCTGGCAACAGGGAAGTCCAAAACCTTTCCTTTGTGCATACGCAGATGCACCAATGGCCTCTGCCAGGAGCCTGAAGGTGTCTTTAATTATCACATCCCAATCTGTGAGCTCTTCCCCATACCAGAAGCACAATTTGTGGGCATTACCATGGTTGAGCTAAGTTGCTGCTGCTCCCTGAACAATGAGCACGCTTATCAAGAGCTCCTGCCAGTAACCAAGCTTTTTTTTTTTTTTAAGTTCTTTATTGCAGGAAAGGCCAGGCTTGCACCCAGCTCCACTGTTCTACTCAGCAACCCAGTTTCATTTGCCACTAGGATGCAGGAGCACCATAAGAATCCATGATGCTGTACAAGCCGTCCGCCTGCATCACAGCAATAGATTAAACTGGTTCAAAGGGGCAGATCCAATTGAGACTTTTACATTCTATGATCTATGTGCCCAGGAGCCTACATAGGAAGGATGCCATGGCTCTCAAAGCTGCAGAGACAGTGAAGCGAGCCAGGTCCATACCATATCACTGAGTGGAAACAACTTTGTTGTGAGAGTTTCCCCCCCCTCGTAGTCCAGTTGCATTGCTTTCTACCCTGCATGCCTATTGAAAGTGTTTGTCTTGAGCAACCGCCTGGTGCCAGGACAAGTGTTATAAAAAAAAAAAAAAAAATTAAAATATTAATCTCTTTGAAAGTAGCATGGGCAAACAGCAGTGTGTGTGTGTGGGGGGGCGTAAATTGCACTGTCAACCATGCTATCTCAGCAGATACAGCACCATTTGCATGCATTAAGTAAAAAAAAAAAAAAAAAAAAAAAAAGGTTTGATGAAACTTTACTTCACTGGGAACAGCTATGCAGGTTAGAAGTCTCAAATTCAATAGCTGCAAGCCTATTCCAGGTCAGTGGCTCAAATTTTGAAGCCTACAGCTCAGTATGACAGGCGACCAGCAATTTCAGGGGAAAGTTAGTAATGACATCCTACATATTTTCTCAGTACAGGTTACCCTAAAGGCCACGGATGATCAGAGTTTTAGGCCCTTCAGGAGGTAAAAAAATAAAAAATAAAAAAATGTGAGGCAGGAAAACTCGTATACTTAAAACGTTAGCAATTTACAGAATATAGGACAGCCTCTCTGAACTTTTTAACACGGAGGAACCCTCAAAATAATTTTCAGGGAACCCTATTAACAATTACTATATTCACCACTCACTGAACATTTGGATCCATAGTATTTTTTTTTTTCAATCAAAACACACAACTAGATAAAAGGTGGTTGCGTAATACAAAAAAAAATAATAATAATATTTGCATTATTAAAATAGGAATAATAAAAATAATGTCAAGAAAAAAACAATGAAAATTGCAGCGTTCCCTAACATTGGTGGAAATGTGCCCCCTTAAATTGCTGGTCTATGAAAGGTTCCTTAAGACTGGTGGCCATTGGGAAGAATTCCCCATATATTGGTCACAGAGAGGAATGCCCCTCACACTGGCGGCCATGGGGGAAGGACCCCCCTACACTGGCGGCCACGGGGGAAGGACCCCCTTACACTGGCGGCCACGGAGGAAGGACGCCCCTTACACTGGTTGTCAGTATTAAAGAGTTTGTGAACCTCTCTGTGGAAGTTCTACCTATAGGTAAGCTTAGAATAAGGCTTACCTATAGGTACTGTAAATATTCCTAAACGTGCACCGTTTAGGAGATATTTACTGTGTTTTGCCCTTCATGAAGTTTCTTCACTAGCGAGTGCCGTGACTGGCAGCTCCTGTGCGCATGCACAAGAGTGACGTCATGCGGCTCCGGCCAGTCACAGAGCCGGAGTCCGCGGCCCCGGAAGGAAGAGGGGCGATCATGGATGCGGCCTGCAGCGGGGACAGGGCAGGCTTAGTTTGCAGGTAAATGTCACATAATGTGCTAGTATGCAATGCATACTAGCTCATTATGCTTTTACTTTGCAGGGGCAAAGGATAGAAGTAAAAACCCATCAGGGTTAACTTCCTCTTTAAGAATGCCCCTTATACTGGTTGTCATTGAGAAGGATGTCTTTTACATTGGTGGACAGGGACACAAATGAACCTTACACATTGGTAGGTCAGTATGATGAATGCCCCTTATATTAGTGCCCTGGGGGCAGCAAAGCTTTGCTAATAGTAGAGTGGCTGAAGGATTGTGATTCAATGTAGCCGGTGCAGTCTTCTTGAGCGCAGGTTATTCTTTTGGCTCGACACTTATATTACTGAACACAGGGAAGCATTCCCCTTCCAATGCTGTAAGGATTGAAAAGAATGTACTAGCCCTTCCTCACTTACAGATAAATTATTGTTGTTAGTGGTTACATATCACAAAGTCAGACATTGGAACCCCAAGCAACCTCTGGAGGAGCCCTGGCTGAGAAAGGCTAATATAACATAAACAAGTCAAGTATATACTCCAAACAAATTAAAAAAACAACCTTAGCCAATATCTAGAAAACCAAACCTTAGAGCAGTGTTTATTAGCCTTTATTTAATCAGGGCACCCTTTAAAAGTATGCAAAATATTGAGGCACCCCAGTCCAAAATGTATTAATTTAATTAGCAATGGAAAAACTAAGGCTGGGATGATGCACACAAACGCCTTGGTGAAATTAACTTCACATCACAAGCCAACCTACACGAGATCCAAAAAGGCACCCCGGTTGAGAAACACTGGCTTACAGAACAGCACTAACCAACGTCACAGACCCCCCTCTCCTAGTGACATCCGTTACAGGGAGGAAGTGGAGAACAGCAGCTCGTTCACTAAGAAAGTTACAAAGTTCCCTCCATAGACGGCTGATGTAGAGCTGACACTGAACTTTATCACAGAGGAAGACACCTCTAACACTGGGAGCTCTCCGTTATAGTCATGTCTGCCTGGGACAAAATTACACACGGGGCCCCACCTCTAGATACAGGATGGGGGAAAGGTAGAAAAAAGAAGGTGGGAGAGGGAGAGACACACAGAGGTTCGAGGCGGAGGGAGAAGGGGAAGGAAAAAAGAGAGGTGGAGGGAGAAGGGGAAGGAAAAAAGAGAGGTGGAGGGAGAAGGGGAAGGAAAAAAGAGAGGTGGAGGGAGAAGGGGAAGGAAAAAAGAGAGGTGGAGGTAAGGGGTGAAGAAGGGAAGGAGAGGGAAGGGAAGGAGAGGGAAGGGAAGGAGAGGGAAGGGAAGGAGAGGGAAGGGAAGGAGAGGGAAGGGAAGGGAAGGAGAGGGAAGGGAAGGGAAGGAGAGGGAAGGGAAGGGAAGGAGAGGGAAGGGAAGGGAAGGGAAGGAGAGGGAAGGGAAGGGAAGGGAAGGAGAGGGAAGGGAAGGGAAGGGAAGGAGAGGGAAGGGAAGGGAAGGGAAGGAGAGGGAAGGGAAGGGAAGGGAAGGAGAGGGAAGGGAAGGGAAGGGAAGGAGAGGGAAGGGAAGGGAAGGGAAGGAGAGGGAAGGGAAGGGAAGGGAAGGAGAGGGAAGGGAAGGGAAGGAGAGGGAAGGGAAGGGAAGGAGAGGGAAGGGAAGGGAAGGAGAGGGAAGGGAAGGGAAGGAGAGGGAAGGGAAGGGAAGGAGAGGGAAGGGAAGGGAAGGAGAGGGAAGGGAAGGGAAGGAGAGGGAAGGGAAGGGAAGGAGAGGGAAGGGAAGGGAAGGAGAGGGAAGGGAAGGAGAGGGAAGGGAAGGGAAGGAGAGGGAAGGGAAGGGAAGGAGAGGGAAGGGAAGGGAAGGAGAGGGAAGGGAAGGGAAGGAGAGGGAAGGGAAGGGAAGGAGAGGGAAGGGAAGGGAAGGAGAGGGAAGGGAAGGGAAGGAGAGGGAAGGGAAGGGAAGGAGAGGGAAGGGAAGGGAAGGAGAGGGAAGGGAAGGGAAGGAGAGGGAAGGGAAGGGAAGGAGAGGGAAGGGAAGGAGAGGGAAGGGAAGGGAAGGAGAGGGAAGGGAAGGAGAGGGAAGGGAAGGAGAGGGAAGGGAAGGAGAGGGAAGGGAAGGAGAGGGAAGGGAAGGAGAGGGAAGGGAAGGAGAGGGAAGGGAAGGAGAGGGAAGGGAAGGAGAGGGAAGGGAAGGAGAGGGAAGGGAAGGAGAGGGAAGGGAAGGGAAGGGAAGGGGAGGGAAAGAGAGGCGAGAAGGGAAAGAGAGGCGGGAAGGGAAAGAGAGGCGGGAAGGGAAAGAGAGGCGGGAAGGGAAAGAGAGGCGGGAAGGGAAAGAGAGGCGGGAAGGGAAAGAGAGGCGGGAAGGGAAAGAGAGGCGGGAAGGGAAAGAGAGGCGGGAAGGGAAAGAGAGGCGGGAAGGGAAAGAGAGGCGGGAAGGTGGAGGAAGGGAAAGAGAGGAGGGAAGGAAGGAGAGGAGGGAAGGAAGGAGAGGAGGGAAGGGAGGGTAGGAAGGAAGGAGAGGAGGGAAGGGAGGGTAGGAAGGAAGGAGAGGAGGGAAGGGAGGGTAGGAAGGAAGGAGAGGAGGGAAGGAGAGGAGGGAAGGAGAGGAGGGAAGGAGAGGAGGGAAGGAGAGGAGGGAAGGAGAGGAGGGAAGGAGAGGAGGGAAGGAGAGGAGGGAAGGAGAGGAGGGAAGGAGAGGAGGAAGGAGAGGAGGGAAGGAGAGGAGGGAAGGAAGGAAGGAGAGGAGGGAAGGAAGGAGAGGAGGGAAGGAAGGAAGGAGAGGAGGGAAGGAAGGAAGGAGAGGAGGGAAGGAAGGAGAGGAGGGAAGGAAGGAGAGGAGGGAAGGAAGGAGAGGAGGGAAGGAAGGAGAGGAGGGAAGGAAGGAGAGGAGGGAAGGGAGGGAGGGAAGGAAGGAGAGGAGGGAAGGGAGGGAAGGAAGGAAGGAGAGGAGGGAAGGGAGGGAAGGAAGGAGAGGAGGGAAGGGAGGGAAGGAAGGAAGGAGAGGAGGGAAGGGAGGGAAGGAAGGAAGGAAGGGAGGGAAGGAAGGAAGGAGAGGAGGGAAGGGAGGGAAGGAAGGAGAGGAGGGAAGGGAGGGAAGGAAGGAGAGGAGGGAAGGGAGGGAAGGAAGGAAGGAGAGGAGGGAAGGGAGGGAAGGAAGGAAGGAGAGGAGGGAAGGGAGGGAAGGAAGGTTGGAGAGGAGGGAAGGGAGGGAGGAAGGATGGAGAGGAGGGAAGGGAGGGAAGGAAGGAGAGGAGGAAGGAGAGGAGGGAAGGGAGGTTGGGTGGGAAGGGAGGGAAGGAAGGAGAGGAGGGAAGGTGGGAGGAAGGAAGGAGAGGAGGGAAGGAGTGGAGGGTGGGAGGGTTGGAGGGTGGTGGTGGAGGGAGGGTTGGTGAGGAGGGAAGGAGAGGTGGGAAGGAGTGGTGGGATGGTGGGTTGGTGGTGTAGGTGGTGGATGGGTGGAGTGGTTGGTGGTGAAGGAGGGGGTGTTGGTTGGTGGTGGATGGGGGTGTGGGAAGGGGTGGAAGGTGGTGAAGGGGGTTGGTGGTGTTGGGGTTGTGTGGTGGTGGGTTGGGGTTGAGTGGTGGGGATGGGGTTGAGAGGTGGTGGGTTGGGGAAGAGTGGTGGAGGGAAGGGGAAAGAGAGGTGGAGGGAAGGGGATGGAGGGTGGTGGGTTGGGGTTGGTGTGGTGGAGGGAAGGGGAGGAGAGGTGGAGGGAAGGGGAAGGAGAGGTGGTGGGAAGGGGTTGGAGAGGTGGAGGGAAGGGGAAGGAGAGGTGGAGGGAGGGGTTGGAGTGGTGGTGGGAAGGGGTTGGTGGGTGGTGGGAAGGGGTTGGTGTGGTGGTGGGTTGGGGAAGGAGAGGTGGAGGGAAGGGGAAGGAGAGGTGGAGGGAAGGGGAAGGAGAGGTGGAGGGTTGGGGAAGGTGAGGTGGAGGGAAGGGGAAGGAGAGGTGGAGGGAAGGGGAAAGAGAGGTGGTGGGTTGGGGAAGGTGGGTGGAGGGTTGGGGTTGGTGTGGTGGTGGGTTGGTGTGGTGGAGGGAGGGGTTGGTGAGGTGGAGGGAGGGGAAGGTGTGGTGGAGGGAAGGGGGTGGGGTTGGGAAGGTTGGGAGGGTTGGGTTGGGTTGGGTGGGTTGGGGGTGGTGGGGTGGGTTGGGAAGGAGAAGTGGAGGGAAGGGGAAGGAGAAGTGGAGGGGAGGGAAGGGGAAGGAGAAGTGGAGGGGAGGGAAGGGGAAGGAGAAGTGGAGGGGAGGGAAGGGGAAGGAGAAGAAGTGGAGGGGGAGGGAAGGAGAAGGAGAAGTGGAGGGGAGGGAAGGAGAAGTGGAGGGAAGGTGGAGGAGGGAAGGAGAGGTGGAGGACGAGGGAAGGTGGAGGAGGACGAGGGAAGGTGGAGGAGGACGAGGGAAGGTGGAGGAGGACGAGGGAAGGTGGACGAGGGAAGGTGGACGAGGGAAGGAGAGGTGGAGGGAAGGAGAGGTGGAGGGAAGGAGAGGTGGTGGGAAGGAGAGGTGGAGGGAAGGAGAGGTGGAGGGAAGGAAGAGAGGAGGGAAGGAAGAGAGGAGGGAAGGAAGAGGAGGGGAAGGTGGGGGAAGGTGGAGAAGGGGAAGGAGGGGGAAGGAGGGGGAAGGAGGGGGAAGGAGGGGGAAGGAAGGGGAAGGAGGGGGAAGGAGGGGGAAGGAAGGGGAAGGAGGGGGAAGGAGGGGGAAGGAGGGGGAAGGAGGGGGAGGAGAGGTGGAGAGGGTGGAGGGGGAGGGAAGGAGGAGAGGTGGAGGGAAGGTGGAGAAGGGAAGGTAGGGGAGGGAAGGTGGAGAAGAGAAGGGAAGGAGGGGGAGGGAGGTGGAGAAGAGAAGGGAAGGAGGGGGAGGGAAGGTAGAGAAGGGAAGGAGGGGAAGGGAAGGAGGGGGAGGGAAGGTGGAGAAGGGAGGGAAGGAGGGGAGGGAAGGTGGAGAAGGGAAGGAGGGGAGGGAAGGTGGAGAAGGGAAGGAGGGGAGGGAAGGTGGAGAAGGGAAGGAGGGGAGGGAAGGTGGAGAAGGGAAGGAGGGAAGGGAAGGTGGAGAAGGGAAGGAGGGAAGGGAAGGAGGGAAGGGAAGGAGGGAAGGGAAGGTGGAGAAGGGAAGGTGGAGAAGGGAAGGTGGAGAAGGGAGGTGGAGAGGGAGGAGGAGAAGGGAAGGAGGGGAGGGAAGGGAAGGAGGGAAGGGAAGGAGGGGAGGGAAGGGAAGGAGGGGAGGGAAGGGAAGGTAGAGAAGGCACACACTGCCATGCACACAGTCCAGATGTGCAGACACAAGGCTGACACCCCCTCCCTGGGGATTCCCCCTCCCCCCCCTTCAGTGTATGTCACCAGTCTGGCCCCGCCCCCTCCCGGTTGTAGGGCCGGGGTCACCCCCGGGGCCTGCGCCTCCCCTCACCATTCTCGTCACCGCGCAGACACAGGCAGCTCTCCTCCGGGGCTTTCAGCCATCTATCGGGGATGTGTCGTGAGGGGAAGGTTCCCTTGGCCGGCTGAAGAGTGCGCCCAGCAGCTGTCTCTGCTCCGGACCCAGCGGAGGATAAGTCTTTCATAATGGAGCCACCACTCCGGACTGACAGAGGAGGACTGCCAGCGCTCGGGGACCCGTCACGTGCCCCGCCTGACGTCAGCCGTCCAAGGAGCGCGCGGCGTGCATCGAGGCAACTCGGAAGATGGGGGAGGGGCGAGCGCGGTGGAATGCGGAGAGAAGGGGGCGGGGCCTGTGGAGATGACTGTGTGGGCGTCCTTATCTGCCGGGACAGCTTGCTGCACCCGCCCTGCTCTGTACTGACAGCTCACTATCTGCTCCAGGGTCACCCCTCACCCATATACAGCGGGCCATGTACATTCTATAGAAGGATAAAACCTTCCTATTGCTCTTTTATGCCTAGACTGTGAGATGGTTACATCTGAACACCTTATAATAATGAATGGCCTCCAGATATATTATACGGGATTTATATAGCGCCAATTAGAGGGTCCCGTTGGTTAGAGATTACAATCTAAACATATATAAATCAAGCCAATAAAAAAGAATTCAGCTTGTGCTGCAATACTTATGTAGCGGTACGCCCATGGGGGGGCTGCTGGTTTATTATCATTTTGACAATCACTCCGCTTCCCTTATCGCACACACATGACACCAAACAGTCAAAGTTCAAGTTTTATCTCTCTTTATTTGTGGAATCAATCTGGGATTATTCATAGAGAGATATGAGATACTCCACCAGACCCCACTAAGTTAGGGCCGTAGGTTTGATGTTGGACCCTACCTAAGCCATCCTTTCCTGGTTATTATTATTATTATTCAGGATTTATATAGCGCCAACAGTTTACGCAGCGCATTACAATATAAAAGGGAGACAATATAGTTATAATACAATAAAATACAAGAGGATTAAGAGGGCCCTGCTCAGAAGAGCTTACAATCTAATAGGGTGGGGCAGGCGGTACAAAAAGTTGTAACTGTGGGGAATGAGCTGATGGAAGTGGTAAAAGATTAGTTGAAGACGTAATAGGCTTCCCTGAAGAGATGAGTTTTCAGGGACCGCCTGAAGGCAGCAAGAGTAGGGGATAGCCGGACAGGTGGAGGTAGCGAGTTCCAGAGGATGGGAGATGGTTCTATTGCTTCTTCTTCTGCAGCACTCCCAACTTAAACAAAAGGGGCATTACTCTGAATAATTCCCTCTGCCTGACCGATAGATTTCCTGTGGGTGTTGAACTTAAAGCCACAGGCCATCACTGCCTATTTCCATGACTCCCACGCCAACGCCCATCAGTCTTTGGGAATTTACTGTAATATGGTTTATACGGTGGTCCGTAGGCTCACAGTATGTCATTCCATTTACTTCTGCACTAGTTCCTCTGGGTTTCCACTGACTTGTTCTCTCCCAATCAACAGTCCATGTTTCACTCACAGAAAGTAGATCCCCAGTCCTCTTCTTCCGCTTTACTTCTACTTCCTCCTCATTCGCCCGGCACATCCCCGCATGGGAATATCTGCTTCTGTCCCCAGCACTACATGCTGGCTCCGCCACAATCCAGGCGCCCGAACTAGACCTCCTGGGACACTCTTCTGGGCCCCTGGCCCCTCTCCTCCTGCGCTTGGGCCCCTGGCCCCTTTTCTCCTGCGCTTGGGCCCCAGGCCCCTCTCCTCCTGAAGCATGTGACCTCCCTTTATAAGAGACCTCCTTTCGACCAAACAAGTTCTCTGCCACTCAGGTCTCAGCCCATCCTCTCCTCCTGCAACAATCCACCATCAGGCAGAGAAGGCGTCTCTGAACCCAAGTATAGGTGGCCACACCGCCCACTATTCTGACACTTCCAACCCCAAACTAAAACAACCAAGCCTGGTAAAATACCGCAGGCCTGGCTAAATTTACCTGTGATAACTCCTATGCCTCAAATTCTACAATATCCCACCTATCCTTAAAGTGGATGTAAACCCAATGTCATCCTTTCTAAACTACTGCCATAGGGGTTATCTATAAGGATATACATGCCTCCTGCATGTATCTTTACCTGTCAAATGTCTCCCCTCTGTCTGTTATGAGACCCGAAAAACTGCAGATTCTGTGGGTGGGTCTGTTGTCTGGAGCTCGGTGGGTGGAGTCATGATGTCAGTAGACTCCCCGCCCATCTCTACACTCACCTTGTCAATATGCATTTCTCCTGTGTATTTCTTACACTGAACTTCTGCTATGATCTCTAACATCCAGTGAGAAGACAGGAAAGTAACCACATGACTTCAGCATGCCAAATCATGCTGAGGTGTGGAACATCCAATCCTTGCAGAGCTGCTGAAGAAAGGAGTGGGGGTGGGAATTAAAAAATAATGCATGTCTCTTAGGCTAGTACACAAGATATGTAAATCACCTGTCACTCACAGCAAGGGGGAGGATTTGACAAAGTTTTTCTCTGTTTGTCAAGATTTATCTCACTGAACAATAAAAGAGGATTGCTCAGAGCTGGATTAACTGTTTGTGGCAAGACTGGGCTCAAATGATAGGAAATCTTACACTCTACATTATGACATCAAAAAAAAAAAGAAAAAAAATTCGGGTTTACATCCACTTTAAGTAGAGGGCGCTACACTTACATCTAGTCTGATTATGTCACCTACAGTACTTGTTTTCCTCCACAAGATGGCCTCAGTCTTTTCTTTCCACCCCCTTCCCCCATGGCTAGGTTGTCATGGACCTGCCCCTTTGAAGGGTTGAGGGCATCGGTAGTCTATGTTCAGACCATTCTGCATGCTGCTTTTCTTCTAAACTCCTTGAACGCCTGGTTTACAACCAACTGAGTGACCACCTCATTATGAATAACCTTCTTGATCCCCTTCAATCTGGATTTCGCCCTCAACACTCCACAGAAACTGCTCTTTTAAAACTCACAAATGACCTACTAACTGCAAAAACCAACAGACACTATTCTGTACTCCTACTTCTGGACCCTTCAGCTGCCTTTGACATGGTTGGCCACCCCTCCTCCTCAAAAAACTTTACTCTCTCGGTCTCCGTGACTGCGCTCTCTCTCATCCTACCTATCCCAACGCACCTTCAGTGTCACTTACAATTCTACTTTCTCCACTCCTCTTCCCTTCACCGTCGGGGTCCCCCAAGGTTCTGTTCTTGGACCTCTTTTATTTTCAGTCTACACCTCTTCCCTGGGTCAGCTGATAGCCTCTCACGGCTTTCAATATCATTTCTACGTTAACAACACCCAAATCTATCTCTCCACCCCTCAACTCACTCCATGAGTCTCCTCACGCATCACTAACTTACTAACCGACATATCTGTATGGATGTCACACCACTTCCTCAAACTCAACTTGTCCAAAACAGAGCTTATAATATTTCCTCCCCCACGTGCCTCTTCCCCTGACTTCTCTGTCAAGAGCAATGGCACAACCATCCACCCATCCCCACATGTCAGAGTGCTAGGTGTTATCCTGGACTCTGAACTCTCCTTTCAGCCTCACATCCAATCACTTTCCAAAGCTTGCCGCCTCAACCTCCGCAACATCTCCAAACTACGTCCCTTTCTAACCAATGAAACCACAAAGCTCCTGATTCACTCCCTGGTTATCTCTCGCCTTGAATACT